>NC_081193.1:73305013-73592513 GCF_902713425.1 Acipenser ruthenus | reverse complement strand
AGAGAACCATTGTGATTGTGTAGGCATCTTGAAATTATGTGAATTAATATAAATCCTCACACAGTCAAACACTTATTTTTGAATTGCTGAACTACCTCTTTTTTTATATTGTTGCTGAGCACCGTGAACGATCCTTGTTTAGTAAAAATGGCAAGTACAGAATTGAAGCAAAAAATGAAGCTGCTGCTTAATTGGCATCAGCATCTTTACTGCACCCAGATAATCCACTGTGCATGTGCAAAGCTATGACATCATCCCAAAGATCACAACCCTCTTTGCTGAGGCATGGCCAGGAAAAGCACACCTTGATGCTTGCCTTGCAAGCTGGTATATTTTGATTTCCATGTATAGCAGCTTACAAAAACACAATCTCCCTAATTCTTTATGTGGGCAGCTGGCTCTACACTATAAACTGGGCATTTGTGAAGACATTGACACCTGCAAAGTTAATAGGCCAACACCAAACTGCATGTCACGATACTGCTTACCGCTGAGTTGTATATCGCAGCAATTTAAAGATCTGGATGTAGTAGGTCCAGACATGCTTTCACAAATGTAGTTTGTTATTTGTATTCACTTCCTATTATGTTTGTACATGTTTAACATGATCTAATGTTTGTGTGTTTCATATGCATGACATTTTATATATCTATATATACACACAATTTTTTTTTTACAGTCATGGAAAATTTTGCTGTTTGGCTTCTTAAACTTGATGTGCACTGGCTTACTATTGATGTGGTGCAGCTCTACCAACAGCATGGGTAAGTGAGAATGAAAAATGATTTGAGAGGAATTTGTCCTCAGCACGTGTGACATGAACGACTTCATGTTCCGTGTTCAAGTTTGTGCAGCTATACTCACAAATTGTTTTTTAAGTTCATTCTTTCAACACTGCAAGGTCCAGGAAAAATTACCACTCCAAAACTGGTCTTGAATACGCCACTATTTAATTTTTGCATAATTGTTTTCTATGTAGACGCTGAAACTATATAATTAATTATAGTGGGGGTCTTTTTGCAAAGTTACTTGTTGTGAAATAAGTTAAAGTGGTAAAGAAAAGTGTAACATTTAAAATATGAACTTATTTAATAAAGTACATTTTGTGTGGGTTTCTACTTGTTCAGACTAAGTAGGAAAAATAACATACCAGTATCCCCTCTCTGTGTGTAGTACTGGCAAGAATATTTGCGAGGCCATGGTTATGTATCCATTCCCTCAACCAATGGGTCAATAATAATGTCCATACATATTGGTGCTCTACCTGCAGGGAAATTAGATTTAAAATGTCTATTGTATATTTTTCCTGTTCTCTTGTTAATGAAGATATTCTTCTACCTCTAATTTAGCCTAAGGCTTGCTAAACTGACCTAATTTGACCTCATTATTTTGATGTTTATCCAGTAATATGGTTGGTTATGTCAACAATGTAGTTTGTCAGAATCCATGACAAAAGTCCATGGTATAGAAAAATATATTTGAAAATCATTGGCTGGAATGCTGGTTCAGTAATGTGTGTGGTTAAGATCAGTGTCTTGTATAGTTTAGACCCAAGCTATTTTCGACTGTAAACTTCAATTTGGAAAAATGTTTTGTGTTTTTTTTTTGTTTTGTTTTTTTATTTGTCACATATTACCGAAATAATTCATTGGTACCCATCTGCCATTAAACAGTTGTTATAGTATTGCACTTGATGGATGCTTGAATTTGTCATGGGAGATTCAAATTTAATTGCAGTTACCGTAGAATGATGAGATACCTGGTTCTCTGTGGCATGAGTGTATGTAAATTGGAGTGTTGAAAATGAAACCTGTACTTTTAGTTCCTACTGTATTGTTTTTATATTAAACTACGGAGCAGAAACTGAAAACAAACAAGTTGTAGAGGAGTGGTCTTACTTATGCTTCAGTAGCAGTGCTTTGAGTATGGGTTCAACAGGTAGAACAAAGTATAGTATTCTCTTGCTCTTTCAAACAGTTCTAATACCAGTATGTAGCCTATTGTAATGTTTGGTATCAAATATATCACTTTGTGGAAAATTCTAGATGTTGGTCTTCTCAAACAAAAAGATCAAAGCATTTTTGAGATCCTAAAATTAGTTTGATTTATGAACTGATATTGTACCTCAGGTGCCATGTTGCCACTAAAATGTAAAATAGATGACTCTACAGGAACTTGTGCGTGATACTGACAGTACATTCAGATCAAATTTTGCATTGACGGATTATATTAGGTTACAATCCGTTAGAAATGTATGTACTTTAACTTGATCCCAGCATTTCTTTGGTCAACACTTCTACCAGAATCGATAAACATCTCGGTCATTGCTCTAAAGGTTTCTCGTCGGTCATACAAAATAGGGAGTGGATTCCCATCCACAAACTTGAGCTTCCAGTAAGGCATTTGAATTGGACCTGTGCTTTAATAGATTGTTTAGGAGATTTGAGGTCAATTGATCATATAGAACAGAGGTTCCCAGAGTGTGGCCCGCAATGGCACTGTCTGCGGCCCTCGTCAAACGTTTCTAAGATTTTTCTATATTTTCTTGGAAAGAAGACTTGGGCCATTACAAGTTAATTTTCTGCTCAATATCGGTGCAAACAGCGCACACACAGCACGGCGCTACTGTAGTTTTAAGAACATGAAAACAAGACACATGATCGCCGAAAAAAGCCACTCAGCTGCTCCGAGCAGCCTCCGAGCATGCAAATCATTTTCATGCAGACGACGAGCTATAGTTATTCTGCTGATGCGTGGGTTATTTCTTCCTGGAATTTCTCGTGCTGTAGCCACTGCTGTCTGAAAACGATTACGCAGATGGATCAGTTGGATGTGACGGCTCTGGGCCGGTGTGGTGGCCCTCTGCCTTCCAGGACATGGCCTGTCCCTCAGAGTCGGTTTCCTGGTTTCTCTAGTCTGCTGATTTTCGATGTTCTGCTTCAACATTCTTAGGGCAACTTATCTCACAGACAGGCCACCTTCAGTCATGCTGATAACAACCAGGAGATCTTCATTACTCAAGCGGGCCGTGGTCGTATCTTTCGCTGTTCTTTCGTTAATTAAAATCATGTCTTTTCAAATGGATTATTTTTGTTATAGTTTAGCACCAATATATTCAGTACCAGTAAGTATTTCAAAGTTAGGTTAACATTTATATTTACAAATGTATTAAATGTAAAAAAATTTTTTTTAATGAAACATCAGTATTACAATTACTGAAATAATTTATAATAATGAAAAATACTTACTTTTAAAAAGTCAGTTGGTTAAACTCTCCTTTTAGCATTAAACTTGATTTACAGATGTGTATTAGTGTTTGGCTTAATTGTTTGTATAAAGTTATTGAATGATCTTGTATTCAATAAGCTTTATTGACAAACCAGGAAGTGAGGTGAGTTGAGAAGTTGTACAACATGTAAGCTGCTACAGTAATACATCTGTAACTTTGGAATCTGTCTGCACCAGCTGAATTCTTGATATGAGTTATTTCTTCACCACATCTGAACCCCAACATTACATTAGGTACAGTAAATCATTTTTTTTTAATCTGAAAGAAAACCACTTGCAGGTACCATAAACATTTCTAAACCTAAAAAAATTATCCAGTTTTGCAAAAAGAATTGCAGATTCTGGACTCTTCTGAGATGGCATTATTGTTGTTATGCACGGTAGAAATCCATATGCTTGAAAGGCTAGTGATTTCAGCTCATCATCTTACTAGGGAAGCTGTTGCGCTATTAAATCATCATTAAACTCCGGACAGTAAACTATATCCAAATATATTAGGGGTGCACTGATAAAGATTTTCTTGGCTGATACCGATAGCCGACAGTTATCTACCCATGTCGGCCGATACTGATAGGATACCGATAATAGTAGATAGTGCAACTTCATGTTGACTCAAAACTTTTAGACACCCTACAATTTGACTTGCGAAAGACTTGATTTATTGGAGTTAATAAAGAAAATATTCAGATTTTTATTTATTATTTTTAAAAATTTGGAATCACCAATTATTTTTTCTCATTTTCTCCCCAGTTTGGAAAGCCCAATTATTTTGTTTCAACCCGGCTCACCGCTGCCACCCGAGCGCTGACTCGGGAGAGACGAAGACGGACACACGCATCCTCCGAAACGTGTGCCGTCAGCCGTCCGCCTCTTTTTCACTCTGCAGGCCCGCCATGCAGCCTCCTCAGAGCTACAGCATTGGAGGACCATGCAGCTCCAGGTGACTTATAGGCAGGCCTGCAGGCGCCCGGCCAGTCTACAGGGGTCGCTGGTGCACGGTGAGCCGAGGACACCCTGGCCGACCTAAGCCCTCCCCACCCGGACGGTGCTCGGCCAGTTGTACGCCACCCCCTGGGAACTCCCGTCCACAGTCGGCAGTGGAATAGCCTGGACTTTAACTGGAGACGTCCAGGCTATAGGGCGCATCCTGCACTCCACACGGAGTGCCTTTACCAGATGCGCCACTCAGGAGCCCCTGTTTATTTTTAATTTATAGACTGATGTCCTACTGTACTCATAAATATTGACACACATTTTTAAAGGGAGATGCAGCATTTTTAGTCACATTTGCTACTATTTAGTCGCAAGTCTGGAGCCCTGAGAAGTGATACCACTATCACTACGCAAGTGGGTCATCCTCCATTCCATTCCATACAACCTAGTCAAAATATTTATGGATTGTGGTGTAGGTAGGTCAGTTTAGCCACTTATTTCTTTATTTTTTATTTCTTTCTTTTTGTATGGTAATAAAAATGTAATACCGCCATGATAAAAGATCCTATAAGAAGAAATAAATTCTGTTTCTGATAACTGTCTGTTCACATTTATACTGTGTTTGAAATATTGCCCAATGAGAATGCATCATCTCATTTCCAGCGGGCTGCTGTGTCTGCTCATTTGTACAGCTGGGTGAACTGAAGCAAAAGGAGGCCAAATGACTGCCCCTCACACAAAGAGACGGCAGCTAAGCTGAGTTTTAAACCCTTTGCTTTGTCCTTTCTACCAAACAACCTCTCTGGTATTAATTCCTGACCATGCGATATTTGATTCAGATCAGGTGTGCATTTTGTTTTGATGGCTAAAATGCTTAATTCTCAAAGACAAACCTGTACAGAGAGAGCAAACCCACAAATAATTACAGTAAGTAATAACAAAGTAAGGTTATACCGGTAGTAATGTAGAACTGGAGAGTAAAAGCAGTAAAACAAATTATTTTTAAACTTCCTCCAAAATCTTTCGATGTAAAGTTGCAAACCTTAATCGTGATGTAGTACTCATACATATGTGCATTTATCAATCTGCCTGCGGCAAACACAGGACTGCAAGACTAAGCTGAATGCAAATTACATGCAGGAGTTGCTGTACATTCAGCATCTTTAAAACTCGAAATAAAGTTTACTGATAAACATGGTAACCAAGCTTGTGGTAGACATCAGTTAGTCTTTCTATAGATCCACTATCTATGTCATGGTAAATAATAAATGGGTCATTCCACTGTATTTGTTTGTCCATAAAGGCTGGCTGAAACGCCATACCATTTTAAATAAAAAAAGCATGTGGGTGGGGGGGGGGGGGGGGGGTTGACTCAGGCAGGGGTGAAATTACAGGCATTATTAAAATTAGGTAGATAGATTCCGTTTTCAATTCAGAGGTAGAGCACAGCACACAGTCACGCTAAAGAATCAAGAAGTGCAGGTAACATATTTATTGACT
Organism: Acipenser ruthenus; assembly: GCF_902713425.1. Lineage (NCBI taxonomy): Eukaryota > Metazoa > Chordata > Actinopteri > Acipenseriformes > Acipenseridae > Acipenser > Acipenser ruthenus. The sequence continues at coordinate 73,586,792 of NC_081193.1, read as the reverse complement.
GGTGAAATACAATTCAAAGTTGCTGCAGTCTGTCCACTTTTTTTAAACAAACGTTCAACTTTAAAGCAACAGTGTGCAGTGCAAAAGCACATAATGAAAAACCACATTTGTAGGTGAAAAACACTCGAATAAAAGTTGCTACATTTAAAAAATATATAAACGTGAAGTTTTTGGTCCACTAAAATAAATGGCTTTACATAATCTCTGTAAGTAAGAAATTGGAGTTTCCAGTGTGAAAACACAACATGAAATAATACATTAAATTAGCATCCAAAGTAGCACGATAGCATTGAAATGTTTAATACCAAAGAAGCTCTTGCAGTGTCTAAAAAGAAAAAAAAAAATCATTCAAAATCGGGGCATTGAATCGGCAGAATCCGGTAAAGTAACCAAATAATACATGGCGGTTTAATGTAGAAGTCTATGTCAAAAGGCTGTTAGTAAGGGCCCAATTTCAACATATTTGAAAATAGTGGCAGTTTTTTTTACTTCAATTCAAGAATATTTTAAAGGCCTGTTTGTCCTGAGTCAGTGTTTCAGGCTTGCTGTATGGCTCTAAGCATAACAGACTCTTTCTCTGACTCTTGTGAGTTTTCAGGTTTTTCCTCATGTCTGTATATGATTATTGTATCTCCGGGACACTCAGTATGGGTTCTCTACCATACAATATGTACAGACTTCAAGAACAACCAGTGCTGCTGTTGTCTCCACAGATAATTTCCGGGAGAAATTGATTTTGTTTCCACTTCAAAATGTAATTTTTGTTTGCCCACACAAACAGCCAACAATCTGCAAGTCCTCCAGCTAAACAAATTTGAAAATATAGGGGGTGATGTAAGGATACACGCAAAGTGATTTGCGGGTGCAAAGCCCCCATAATGCTGCCGTAAATCATGTTTAGCAGCCGTAAAGTCTGATTTTACCGGCCGCTAAAAATGCAGCGTATGTAAAGAATGGTGTTCACCTGACGTTCTCCACCTGTTATCAAATTTGCACTTTGCCGTCATTAATCCATTAAAATTATATTGAAATGCATTCAAATGAAGAAAAGAGCATGGAATTGGGCGGCATCTGGATACTAAGCGGGCACAAACATTATAATGTGATGTAAGGATTTTGCCTTGTACTTCGGCAATTGCTGACCCTCCAAAAACTTTACACCTCTTCTTACAAGGTGCAAACCATTGTAGAAGCGAGTAACTAAGAGCTGAATAAAAGCATACACCTGCAGAGACCTGTCATTGGCTTCAGGATGGCTGCTGTGGTACACTTCCTGATGTAGTGACACTTGGCTCTTGTTGGAGAGGCAGGAACACGTTCAGAGGAGAAGGACAAGACAAAGAAGACCTTGCATATTCAATCTAAGGGTCACTTTGTTTGGAATGCCTGAGGATGCGGTGAAGTGTTATCGTCTCACTCCGCAGGTCATCCTAGACCTAATAGCTGAATTGAGGGATGAGCTAGACCCCAGCATCAATCATAGGGACTGCAAGCCCTGCACATGTGAAACTGCTGTGTTCTCTGCACTACTTAGCCTCTGGTTCCTTTCAGAACACAGTTGGAATGTCTGGAGGGATAGCCCAATCCACCATTTCCAGAGTGCTTGGCAAATTTCTGGATGTCATGCTAAAAAGGACAGGCCAATACTTAGCATAACTGATGTTGGCTGAGGCTTTTTCCAAACAATTCTGTTTCATGTTGAGTTGACTGTAAGGACTCTCAGCTTCTTCTCAGAAAGCTTTCCTTTTCCTTGCACCAAGAGGACTTTGCTGCCCTTATTCTGAAATTTTTTTTTGGTTTATTTCAACAGTGACTACTGCTCTCTGTACTCCTCTCTACTCTGCAGGTGCGGCCACAAAATATTCCAATGCGCTCAATGAGACCCTCATTATCATAATTGTGGATCATTATTTGTGCGTGTTGAATAATTTGCATTGCTCCTCAGCTTACGTAGGGCACATTGCAAAATAATTTCCTGGCAGCAATGCAATTTGAATTTTGCATCCACAATTATTTGCACTGCACCTATACTTGCATCACCCCCCCCAAATTTCTTCCCTTGGAACACAATGCATTTTTAAATGGTCTGGTCTGGCTACATTTGATACCATGTAAATGTCTTTACAAACCCAAATTTGTGGTGTAAATTCTATAAGCCAAGAAAATATGTTTTCTTTATTTAATCTTTTTCAAAAGTAAGCCTGAATTACAGTGCTTGTTTTTATGTGGTCTCTTCCATTTGAAACATTGTCTTGCTCAGTATGTTAAACCGGCTTGCTGCAGTATGTGAAATGAAGAAATCATTTCATCTCCAGTATTGAACATATTTGAAAAATAAAACTCTGCAGTAGCTGGGGATTTAACCAGCTTGGAAGGTCGACCTCAGCTCTGGGCTGAATTGTAAATATGAGTCTAGTGTTTTAGCTTCCTTTGGGATCTGTCCTTTCCATCCATTAATTGCTGTTTGGCTACTTAAAGTCTAGGGTTTACTGTACCATCTGTAGCTTTAAATTACTTATGTGCACCTATTAATTATTGCCCAATCATTAGGGAGGTTCTCATGTTTTCTACCGATACATTCCAGTAGTTTTGTTTATTCCGTTCAGGAAGACAATGCCAGTGAAAAGCACGAACAATCAAGAGCAGTGTACTGAACTAATAATGCATATTTTGTTTAATTGCTTAGGCTGTTTTTTGGTGTTATGTTTAACCTTCTATGGGACCCAGCTCAATGTATTCTACCTACCTAAACACATCTTTCATTTTTATAGATTTATTTCTAGGGGACAGCTTGGAAACAGATATGTTTAAGTTCTGTAGTATCATAATATTATGATGCATAGTACTCACTTTGCATCACACAGTCAACAGGGTTACAGCTAGTGAAATAATTTCATAAATCTAACTTGTCGTGCACTTCCATTCACTGTGGGTTTCACGTGTGCTGTTTTGGAAGAAGCTTGTTACTTATTGCTAAGAGGTGAATTGTTTGTTCCAAGATTTTTGTACGCCTTGAATTTTGTATTGCATTCAAAACCACACAGAAACCTTGATTTTGTTTGAGGCGTATTTCTGCTGTAATTTTGATTCTTGCATTCTTAAAGTTGTACTTCCCCAAGACACTTCATTTTCTGTCCCTCATTATTTTGAGAAGCAGCAATTCAAGTAACAATAATCTGATTTAGACACAAATTAGTGAAGCTTTTTCTAATGTTGTACATATAATTTAGCTTTGAATAACGCTACGAAAAACATGAAAAATCGCAGTTGAAATATGCAACCTCCACAGCTTAAGTGACAGAACATGGTGCCATGTTATGACCGCCTAATCTGTCTGCATGTCTGGAGAGGGCCTAATGTGGGAAGATTTGTCAGGCAGCTCTTTTTACCAACCTGAGCCTTAAGCCACTAATGTCATCTTGGGCTCGAGCTATATCGATGTAGCGTTTCCTTTTAAAGTCTTAAATTTCCATGCAAGGGCCTGCGAGGTGGATTCTTGTTTTCAGTCAATAAAGCTTTTAGTTTACATATTGAAGATTTCTGTTTTTAATATGCAGCATTTGAAGACACCCGAGCCGGATCGGTCGATATGTGTTTCATAAAGCAATGACAGCAGAATGCTGTAGTTTGCAAATCTCTTCCCTGAAATATGAAAACTAGCTTGAATTTCTTGATCTGAAATCGAACGTTTCTGCTCTGTTCTAATGGGTGCACAGCAGGCATGGGACAGGGAATGAAATGGATACCCTGTAGATAATTAGGAAGAGGACAGGCCCCTTTAACTTTGCTTATTCCCTGGTAACCAGCCTGCAGTTACATGTAATGCTAGAAATGGATCTGCTCCCCTGGGCCGGAAATAAAATGGCACAAATAAATCGAGTCGAGTGGCTCAATGTTTGTCTTGTGTTCTGCAGACACCATTAAAAAAAGCTGGTTTCATTTACCTTTATTGCACTTGTTTCTTTTATCTTGATTGGTCTGTTCTGTAAACATACACAACTGTCCTTAATCTTCTTACAATATATTACAAGGCAATACATTTTCTTTCTCTCTTCTTCTCTTGTTTGGCAAGCACTTTTGCTTTTTTTCATATCCTTTAGGAATGCACTGGACTGCTTCTAGATTTAGTTGTAAATCTTGCCCCCTTTACTAATTATGATGCAAGACTTTGTCACAAAATTTGTTTTAAATAAGCGCTTTGTGCACTTTTATGTACTTTTTTAATTGAAAACAAAACAAAAAACACTGGATAGTTTAGGCTGACCCAAACTGGCCACTGGTAGTTCTACAGCAGTATTATGTGCACCAAACAAAACCAGGCCAGGTATGATTACCGCTAAATGTATAAAACAAAAGAACATATACATCATTAGAGTTTTAAAAAATATATAACTATAATATAGCAGTTCCAAGTGCTGCTGCTCCCCCTATTCCTAAGTAATCGCTCTCAGTAACATCTTCATAAATAATGCCGCACTTGCCAGTGCAATGAAATGCGTCTCGTCCAGAAGCAGTAAAGAAGCATAGCTTGATCTACTCTTTTTTTTTTATTTTTATTTTTTATTATTATTATTATTATTATTATTATTTACAGAGTAGGATAGCTAAATAGGTAGAACATAAGTGGGTTAATAAACTGTCAACTTTTTATCTGTTATTGCATTAGGAAAAACCAAGTATTTAAGTATTCCTCAGGATTGGCAGTATATACAGTGCCATGAAAAAGTATTTGCCCCCTGTCTGATTGTCTGCATTTTTGCATATTTTTGACACTGAATGTTATCTAGGGGTTCTTTGTGACTTCCTGGACGATTTTACGCCTTGCTTTTGGAGAGATTTTGGCAGGACGGCCACTCCTGGGAAGATTCACTACTGTCCCAAACTTTCTCCACTTGGACAATATGGCTCTTACTGTGGTTCGGTGGAGCCCCAGAGCCTTAGAAATGGCTTTGTAACCCTTTCCAGACTGATAGGCATCAACAACTTTTTTCCAGAGGTCTTCAGGTATTTCTTTTGTTTGTGGCATGATGTGCCTCTAGAACAGGGGTGGGCAATCCTGGTCCTGGAGGGCTGGTGTCCCTCCTGGCTTTTGTTCCAACTGTGCTCTAAATTACTTAATTAGACCAATAATTGGTAATCAGTACAATTAAGTAATTTAGAGCACAGTTGGAACAAAAGCCAGGAGGGACACCGGCCCTCCAGGACCAGGATTGCCCACCCCTGCTCTAGAACCTGTGTGCTGACAACTTCACTCTGATGTTAAGGGCCAAAGTTAGTCAGATTGATATTGGGCAGGGCTGGCCCAAATCAGGCCTGGTTGTTAACCAAAGTACTCAAACAGCTGACCCTAATTATCCCTTTAATTGAGTTGAGTTAACCAGGGGGGGCAATAACTTTTTCACACCTGAAGATTGCATGTTTGATTACCTTGCACACCAAACAAATGAAAGAAGCACCAAACTTTGGTGTCATTTTTTCTCTCAGACTCCCTCTATATATTATTACAACCCACAAAAAAAATCTGACCAAATACAATGTGAAAAATTTGCAAAAATGCAGAAAATCAGACAGGGTGCAAATACTTTTTCACGGCACTGTAAAACAAAGGATATTCTGATTTTTCAATATGATCCTTACATTTAGTATATGCCTACATGGTGGTAGATTTAAGATTATGGAAAACTGCCGAATTGCTTTTTAACATGATTTTAATTAGATCATTTTAAATGTATTGATCTCCGTAGATTGCGAAAAAGACAAGGAAAAAAGTTCTAAAAACTAAAAGCTGTCTCCCTCAATCGAAACATTATAAACAAATAACTCTTGTTTCCAGATGTGCCATTGTAACACCTCTACATTTAATACTGAACAAGTTTGCCATGCTTTTCTTTAAATGACTTGGTAAGCTCAACCAGTGACAGCCGTGTCCGTCTTAGAGTAGGTCGCTTGAGTTGATTTAAATATGTCAGTGATGTGTGAAAACAAATTACACTGCAATGCAAATCTTGCTAATCTATTGTAAATCATATCCAGTTTATACAAAGCAGACCTAAATGTCAGATTGCCATCATCTACACTTAGTACAAACAACACAAAAGAAGGTAAGTGTTGGGTTCTCCTTTGTAAAATTTACATTTGACATTAGACATCACAGAATTTAGTATCTCCCATTATCCAAGTGAATGTCGGTATTCACCAGCAATTTAAAGACAACCAAAGTCTTTTTTCACATGAAATATGGTGGTTGTTCTTTTGTCCAAGGCCCAGAGCAATTTTTATTATTAAGAAAAAATATCGCAGCTGGTAATCAAACTGTGCTATATTTGGATTTTGGAAGTAAAAATACTGCGAAACCAGATGTGTTTGCTGCAATACAAGTTAATGGACATATATGCAGCAAAAGATGTTTGTTTGTATTTTTTTTTAACATTAAATATTTTTGTTGTAAATATTGTGGTGTGTAGAACATAGCGGTCTTTAAGAACGCTTGAAAGTGTCTTGTAAATCTGCGTTTTGTGGCCGGTCATTTTTTTGATGTGATATAGTTAATTAACTGTAATGATGGGTATTCAAATGATGTACAAGAAACATTTGGGGTTCATTTTACATACATAGCAGGTCTAGTACAATCTTTACCAATATCTCTTCAAGGAAAGTGACCCATTCCTGGTGTCTATTTTATTTCATCTTAACTTCGTTCTGGTGCACAGTAAATATATATTTTAATATCTTGTTTTTCTTCTATATTGCATAATCTGTCTCAATCCCTCTAAATCTTAATCTGGGATATTTTCCAATCTCTTTGGACAAAGTGTACTTTGTTTAGAAAGCATTATGCAGTAAACATTAAGTGCTGATTGTCCAGGGATTCAAAATTTGATTAGAATTGAAATAGAGCACATGCTGTGTATTTTTCATATGAAACACTGCTGGAAGCTTGATTTAGTTTGTTTGTTTTTTTCAAACAATTGTACTGGCAGACCAAAATGGAAGAGTCTGTTCTGGACTAAAGTTGTTAGCTGACTCGCTTACTTACCAGTACTTTCTTGGATTATGTATTCAAAGGATTAACTAATTTGTTTGTTGATTGCGTGTCCTGACAGCACTTGCGTATGCCAAAGCCGATCTAGAGGCAGCTTGCCTTCAGCCCAATTAATGAGCACACTTGACAATACTGTGCATTCCATCTTTGCAATTTACTGCAAGATAGCAATCACATTCTCACCTGCATATTAATTTATTATTATTATTATTATTATTATTATTATTATTATTATTATTATTAGTATTATTATTAGTATTTATTTTTATTATTATTAGTAGTATTATTATTATTATTATTACTATTATTATTATTTATTTATTTATTTATTTATTTATTTATTTTTATTTCTTAGCAGACGTCCTTATCCAGGGCGACTTATAATTGTTACAAGATATCACGTTATTTTTGCATACAATTACATTATTTTTAGACATTATTTTTAATAATGTATAGGCGGTAAACTAAATCATATGTATTGAATTCCCTGTTTATGTTTAAGAATGGAAAGCCCGCTTTTTCTTTGGCCACTGTTCTTTGTTTCAAACTCCCTAAAATAACAACCAGTGTCTAGAAATCCTTGTCCAAGAAATTTCTTGTCCAAGTACGTCTGATTTCAGGAAGTTGCTAGATTGTATTTAGATCTTTTCTTGTGAGCTTGTACAAGATTCAAGGTTTTAGTAAAAAACTGACCAGTATTGTTTTAAGTCATTTTAAAAACCTTTATCAGAAATGACTGTAATGATATGGAGGATATGTTTTTCACCAGTATATATAAAAAGGTGGTTTTCCCCAAGTGTGTTAAAAAAAACAACAAAAAAAAACCCCAAAAACCAAAAAAAAAACACTGAAAGCAGCTGGCAGACATCGAGTGTGCAGACTAGACTACAGATTTAGAACATATTAATGACTGGGTGTGCGTGTTCAAGGGCCAGTCCCCAGTCAGCCTTTCAATTTGGTCAACTAAAATTAGCTATGGCTTTAATTTTAAAATTGGACATACTTAATATAACTGATTGGATTTGAAATTGAAAAACAAAGAAATCTGGAAGACTTAAATTATGATTCATCCATCCTATTCTCTTCTGGCTTGCAACTCAGATATCTATATGGAGTTACCATAGCAACACTGCAAGGCAGGGTTTATAGCAGGGAGTGACTGGACAGCATTGTAAGAGGTGTTTAACCTACTGTCACTTTATTATTTGGGTTGTCCATTAAATATCCAGGTAATGATGGGCGGTGGGGGGGGGGGGGGGGGGGTGACCTTGCTTTATTCTATTTGCATTCTTGATTACATCATATTAGCAAGCTTAGAAAATAAACGTAGCCTGTGTCACATTTCTATATGACACCACCAGTTTCCTCTTGAGCTGCTTGTGTTTGTGTGTGGCAGAGACCTGCACCGGACAACTTTCGGCATCGCGTGGCATCACCTTGCCCAACCAAGCTATTTTTTTCTATGACAGGCCCACATGATGGGCCAAACTTCAAGATCAATAAATAATGATGAGCACAAATGACAGTGTCCCGTACATTATTATGATTGCTTGTTACTTGTGGGATTCACATTTGTTGTGTATCTACATAGTTTAAATACGTTTAAGTACCCTAAACCACACACGTCTTGCTAGAAAATTAAAGATTTTCCTGCTGATGGGTACACAAGATTCAGCAGACCATGAATTCTCTGGGGCTCAACTAATAGCAACCTGAGCGATCTGCGTCAGGTGATACATACAGTATCAGAGTAGGTGTGTAAAGGCGGGTTTAGTTTAAGGGTATACAGTATACACTGTGTAGCACAGTAAATGAAACACAAGGGTATGGAATAAACTATATAATGCATATTGGTGGTATTAAATGAATAATGAGATATATCATTTCAGTACTAACCATCATTTACCTTTCTTTTACAGCCTTAACAGCTTACACATACTTAATAATCTTTGATCTGTTCAGGTAAGTTTGAATTTAACAAATGTTTACAATATGCTGTGGTAACAAAACAATTCTGACTGCAGTTTATATGTTGATGTCAATTTTACTAATGAACCCTGGACACTTCCTCTCTGTTTGCTGTAAGTTCCTGTTCCAAATCCAGTGAGCTACCCCAGTACAGTATTTCTAAGAAGCCATTGGTCTGCAGTGTTTCAAATACACTTTCTTTACTAACCACCATGGAGCATGTATTTTGTGATCTTGTGTTTTGTATACTGTACAGTAGGTTGCTGAATTACAGGTTAATTAACGTTTACATTTTCTTGTTTTCACACCAGATTGATAACATGCCTAATAAGTTCTTGGGTGACTATGAAGAAATCCACCCCTGTTTACTCTTTTGGGTATGTTGTGTTGTTTGTATTCAACAGTAGTGCGCATATATATATATATATATATATATATATATATATATATATATATATATATATATACATTTTCCCTGTTCAATTTTCATATGCTTGTTATGTCCTGGCTATTGTTTAACAGTATAAGGTTAAAGAAACCCATTTCTGATGCTTAAATTGCAGATTCGAGAGGTTTGAAGTCCTAGCGGTGTTTGCTTCAACTGTGCTGGCCCAGCTTGGAGCCCTGTTCATCCTAAAAGAAAGGTAGTAATGCAGGTTGCTTTACTGATTGAAAAGAAGCAGTCCACCTAGCAAATGTATCCACATAAAATTTTGAACAATGCATATAATTTATATTTCAGAGATGTAAAGACACAGCTGGAATTTGTGTGATTGAGCAAGTTTACTTGTAGGACAATTCACAGCGAGGGGTAATGTGGTTAACGTCAGATTGATTTGGACCGATTACCAGTACAAATGGAGGTGGGACATGAATGATTAAAAAATACCGTCCGATAAAGCAACGGCTAGCAGATCAGACAAGAAAAGAAGTATAAACATTTGTCATAGTTTCAAATACCCTGTAAAGATACTGCAAACAAGTCATGGTATTAAGTCTGTGTCTGCTCTAATTGCACAAGTACTGTTAAAGCTGCCAAATTGGCCACGTACTTGAGTTCTCCAATTTAAATATAACTTTGGCCTTAAGCTCAGAATAGCTCACTGAGCTATTTAAGAATTATTTTAATGAAATGTAATTTTGAATGTCTTTGTTTTCTTAAAAATAAAAAAGGTAAAATAATTATGCAACTTGGTTGCAGCTTGGGGAAGGTAAATTGTTCTGAGAAATTCGATCCTGGTTTTATGTTAATTGTTTTATTCCTATCAGAACGTGTGCCCTTGCACATGTTATGTATATAGGCCCCATTATGTAATTGAAACAAAAAACAGTAGCAAGAAACTTCATGTGGGTAATAGAATCAAATAAATTTATATATTTTTTTCTTAGTGTGGAACGTTTTATGGAGCAGCCGGAGATACATACGTAAGTATAAGATCTAATTTACAGGTTTCTTTTCTGTTGGAGCAGTGGTTTTCAACCCTGGTCCTGGGGACCCCCTGTGTCTGATGGTTTTCATTCCAACTGAGCTCTCAGTTACTTAACTAGGCCCTTAATTGAACTGATAATTTGCTTAATTAGATCTTTGTAATTGTTTTCAGCTTGCAGATTTCAAATTAGTTTCAACATTTTATAAGTAACTCTGCAACTGTTTTAAGAGCTGAACATTTTAAAAAGGTCTAATGAAGCAAATGATCATTTCAATTAAGGGTCTAGTTAAGTAATTGAGAGTTTGGTTGGAATGAAAACCAGCAGACACAGTGGGTCCCCAGAACCAGGGTTGAAAACCACTGTGTTAAAGTACACCACAGAATATAAACCTGACATTTGACACCGACATTCTCCCTTAGTAGATTCTGTTTTAGGTTTTATTTCAGTATTGATAGAAAGCAAGAACAAAATATATTGTTATACCACAACAAATTACTGTGACATTTTTGACAGGGCTTTTTTTGTACAGCATATTTTCAGGTTTTGTTTCATTATTGATTGAGTGCCAGTTACATTTTAGTATGGTAAAAGGTTAGCATGCAGTTTTATTGTAGTTAAGCTGATGTAGTGTATAATGCATTTTTTATATTTAATTGTTCAGTGTAATTGTGTAAAGGCAGTAACGCTACAGTAAAACATCATCAACCAGATTGATCTGGTAGAAAGTAAGTCATCACAGCATTGAGTGTGAAATCTGCCACTGTTCATCAGGGACTAATCTATTTCTTGTTCGGCTTTATAATTTTCTTGATCTCTTTTTAAACAGGATTTCAGCAAATAAATTCTGTTTTGCTTGGGTTGTTGTACTGAAAATAGTTATGAATTTTAGAACAGCAAATGATTATATTTACAACTGGCTTTAGCTGCAAGGGAAAAAATCATTTTAAATTTTAAATTAGATAAAATACCACAAATTACTTTTTTGAGAAACTTAACACTGGAAACCTGTACATCAATGTAATCTGAATGGTATTAGGAAAGCAATGTTTAATACAGAAAATGTTGGAATGCTCATTCACCATATAACATATAACAGAAAAAGTGAATATTTTAATTCAGATAAACAATTCATGGATTTTGTAAAGATACAGATTTATTTTCAGCACAACAAGAAAATAATTTTAAAAAGAAACAGGAGATTGATGGTTCATGGTCTACTTTTATGAAAACAAAAATGTTTACTGCAAGCATTGTATTGTTGTATATGTTACACTCATAGTCAGGGTTTGGTCACTGACCAAGAAAAATAGCCATTTTGCGATTTGAGCACTGACAAATTATCAAAGAACGAAATTAAAGGTTATTTCGGTCTTTGAACAAGCAAAGAACGAAACACAAAAGAGGAGACAGCTTCTTCGGTCTTTTGAGTAAAGCGATATAATCAAATTGCAAAATGTGCTTTGAGCAAATGCACAGTTCCTGAACAGATATTAAAGATGCTGCTCAATCTGCGAATAGCAATTAATTGCAGGGTGTTAAAAATGGGCATCAAGTGAAATACAAACGTTTTAATACAATATTTTTTTATTGAATGAACATAAAATCAGTAAATTATATTTATAAGATTATTTATGTGTTTATTATTTATGCAGGAAGTTATTATTTACCCATTGAGACCGTGGCCTCAATGGGTAAATAAGCAATTTAGGAGTCACCTCAAACATTAAACTCCAAGCTAGTTTGAAGTAACGTTCCTAATGTTCTCGCCTTGTTGTTGTGTGGTCCAGTGGTTAAAGAAAAGGGCTTGTAACCAGGAGGTCCCCGGTTCAAATCCCGGCTCAGCCACTGACTCATTGTGTGACCCTGAGCAAGTCACTTAACCTCCTTGTGCTCCGTCTTTTGGGTGAGACGTAGTTGTAAGTGACTCTGCAGCTGATGCATAGTTCACACACCCTAGTCTCTGTAAGTCGCCTTGGATAAAGGCGTCTGCTAAATAAACAAATGATAAAATAATAATACACAGTATTTAAACTGCAAAATCAAATGTCAATCCACATTTATCTAATCACTGTTTTTTAAGCGAAAGAAAAAAGAAAGAATAGTATGCTTATTAAACAGTTATAATATTCTCATAAATCATAAGAAGGGATGAACTACCACTTTTTAGAAAACTCAATTAGCCCCACACAGTGTTGCATAAAGACAGAGACTGCTTTTTGACAACAAAAAAAGCCTTCTTAAAAGAAGCTGTCTCCTGTGTTTTGTTCTTTGCTTGTTTGATATTTTGCATTTCGCAATTTAATCAAAATAATTTGCTCAAAGACCGAAATAACCTTTCATTTAGTTCTTTGGTAATTTGTCAATGCTCAAATCACGAAATGGTTATTTTTGTCAGACCGAATCCAGACTATGAATGTACCATATACATTAAATGTAGTCAATTTATCCTTTAGTGGTTGCTATTTTTGAATAAATTGAAACTAACTTTTTACATTGCATATTTCCAGCAATCCTGAAGTTGGTTGAAAAGAAAAATAACAATATCCCCCCTTATTTTATTTCAAGTTCTGTATTTTTTTGTAATCCATCTTCTGTTTTTGTTTTGTGTTTTTCTCTGTAGGGGTCGTCTCCTAGTTGGGACTTTTGTGGCGTTATGTTTTAACTTGCTAACCATGTTGTCTGTAAAGAACAAGCCATTTGTCTATGTATCAGAAGGTAGGTGGCCCTTTTTAATACCGGCTCAAATAGAAAAGAGAAATAAGTAATTAACCTATAATTTGTGCCAAAATATTCTAGCCCTTAGTGGATTTAAAGGGCATTTATGTTACCTCTTGTACATTTTTTCACACTTCAGTGATGTATTTGTTTTTATACTTGAGGGAAATGAACATGATGGTTGTTTTATTGAGGTTTACCTTTTCAAAGCTCTCATGGTTTCTATACTATAAATTAAAGCACAACATGAAAATTATATAAAAAAAAAAAAAAAAAAAAAAAAAAAAAAAAGATTTTAATACCCAAACCAATTTACTACGATCTACCTGTACATTTTCCCTTCTTGGAATGAAATGGTGCAAATGTTGTATATGTAGAAAGTCTTAGAAAACTGTTTAGAACCGCAACAGCTTGCTGTGTTTACATGCAAGCAGTATACGTTGTGTAATGAAAGTTTATTCTAAATTAAAACGCTACTGCTGTTACTGCCTTTGTCCTCCATCAACCAACTCCTCAGCAAAAAACAGTGGTTGACCAAATTTGAACTGACCAGCTTTTTCTAGTAGAGGTCTCTAGCTGCTATTTTGATTTGATTCAATTTAATGAGATGGCTTCTAAACAGCCAATCCTGTAGGACCACAAGTCGCCTAAATCAAGCAAAGTAAATTCCTTTCTTACAAACCAGGACCTGCTAGTGTTGGCATCTTCCCCCTTTCCCAAGTACGTTACCAGCTGGACAGGATGACACAATACTGTAATGACACATGCAGCAAATTGTCATACATTATCAGCTTTGTCTAGGAGGCGATAACGTAATTGAGGGCTAAAGTCTAAACCCTTGAGAGTGAAGCCAGTCATCTAGAATTAGAAAAAAATTGTTAGAACCACATGAGTAAAGCAGGGATCAAGTCAGCTGTTGTGTTTTTAAAGGCATAATGTGTGGCTGTTTTACTTTTAGAAATTAGATTATATTCTAGTTGTTGAAGAGCATTTGATATATGTTTCTTGATTTATGTTAAAGGGTTTTCCACACACTCTGAGAATTGTCCAGGTTTTTATTGCACTTTTCAACTTTGCCCTTACTCCTGCAAAACTTCCAGTTTCTATGCGCTGTGCTGTGTTGTTGCCCTCCTTTAACTTTGTTTACAGAATGTTTCCTTTAGCAGAGTATTCCCTGTGTTAAGACTGTCTTCTAATACCATGGGGTTCTAACCCTGCTGTTCTCTGTAGAAGTGCCTGCAGGTTCCTTGTAGATTCATGCCACGTGTTGCCATCACGTGCCTCTTACCTTGCCTTTGAATTTCCGGTTCTTTTATTGTTTTACTCGTCTGTCTGTGCGACTTCAATGCAGTTGTTTTCAGACTGCAGGGTGGCCAATCCTCCTCTTGATTTTCAGCTAAATTAAAGCTGTGGTAGCCTGTGCCAGCTTCTCAAATGTCTGCACATTTCAGAAATGCTTTGTGCTGACACTGATGCTGCTCACACTGGGCTGTAATAAGGTGATTATATTACAAATAAATACAACCACAAATGAGCAGTATTAACATATGCATGTGCATATATTCTGGGTTATTACATTGGGCTCCTATGAAATGTATTTTGTAAACAAACTTGTCAGGGCAAGCTGTCATTTCCTAGCAATGTTTAAAAAAAAAAAAAAAAAAAAAAAAAAAGTTATTGACAGTGACAGCATGTGAAACAGTGCTGTTTGTATTTTTGGTGGGAGTTTACTTATATCACAAAGAACTTTCTATGAAAAAATTAGCCTTAAAACCTCAACTTTTTTAGTCACAGAAATACATTACAGTGTATGAACAGTCATCCTGTTCAGTGCGACCTAAGTAGTTTTAACGTATGGTAAGTAAAATAATAATAATAATAATAATAATAATATTCAGCCACCAGAGAAGTGGCTTATATCAGTGGAACCCATCGCAAGTCTTTATTATGTCTTTATAATAATAATAATAATAATAATAATAATAATAATAATAATAATAATAATAATAAAACACTATTTTAAACTTGAAATTAAGTTTTATTGACTGTACCCTACCACCAAGACAAAATAGTCCCTATACTTTGGCTGATGAGGGCTACTAATTGGCTTTAAGGACTTATTACTGCTGTAGCTACATTCTGTAGCTACATTTATATATATTCTAATTATTAAGGCATTTAACAATTGGTATTCATTACAGTATATAAATCCTTTGTGATGTTATCCTCTGAAATGACATTAGATTTGCATGCTGTAACAAACAGTAGGCTATTAATTCCCCTTTGATTCAAGTTCCGGCCTGAGGGTGATATATAAGTAGGGCTTCTGTTTTTATTCATTTCATTTTTTGGTGCTTATTTTTAGCTATTTTCAAGTTTTATGTAAATTTGTTTTTTTCGGAGCTTTCACTTTTTATACACTCTATGAAATTATTGTTTTCGGTTTCTTTCTGTCACAGTAGTAGTAACTCGACAGTACTTTCACACTTAGTTGTACCTTTTTCCTTTGCTGTCTTCCACAACAAAATCCCTATGGTCACGGGCACATTCTTCTGGGGTTTTTGTGTGTAGGCATTTTTTTTACATTTCGCCACAATTTGTAATTCTGTTTTAAATTCTCACTATCTAACTGTAATATAGCTTTAAATCCCACAAACAAGCCTTCTACTGTAATTGTAATCTCTTTTTAAATCTCGCAAGTGGCGTCTCCAGTAGAAATGTAGAATTTGGTGCCACTCAGTAGTTGTGGTGGGTTTAAAGTATTCATAACGAATCAATTATAGATACGAGTCAGGAAGGAGGGACATTGCCCAGCTGCATGGAAAGGCATTTTTTAATGGGAAAGGGGTGAAGTCAACATGAATTGAGTAACCATTTCCAGTGTTTTTCCGGTGTTCTTGGCTGTACACCGATTTTCATTTTTTTTTTGTATCGGGGGTGTTTTATTAGTTTTTATCGGTTAAAACTGAAAATCAGAAGCCCTGTATATAAGCAAGCTTGCAAATGAGACTGCTCAGTTTGTTTAAACAATAATCATTTATTTGCATAACAAAACAACAATAATAGCATTTAAGTACAGTAGTCAGTTGCGTATCTGACTTTCATCCGGTATTCATTATGGAAGATATTTATACTTGCTATTAACACTTTTTATAGATCTGCTCTCTTTAAAATTAAGTAAGAATATGTAATAAAAATAAATGTATTTAAATACATGTTCGTTTTTATTTCAAGGGACACTGATTTAGTCTCAAATTGGAATTCTATGTCATTCAATGTTTGGAATCACAGAACACTCAGTTGTTTCTGATTTCTATTTTCATGATCTAAATAGTGGCGGATCTAACTACCACTGCCCTTTAACACTATATTAATCGAGCTGGATTTACCCCCACAGTTCTTACCATTACTAAATGCAGGTATATGCATTTTAGGGTGGGGGTATTAAGATCATTAAAATAGACCTCATTTTGGACATTTTAATAACCTTAAAAAACAAAATAAGAAAGCACATTCTCTAATGCTAAAGAGAAAAAGGTTTCCTTTCAGTTTAAATGTTGGCTGTTTGATTAATACATAGTTATGGTGAACTGACACAGATGGCAGTGCAAATACTAAAAGCATATGATTTCGGTCACCTGGTAGTGTAACTAATACTGTAGGTAGATTCTGCTCTGTGGTCAAAAAGCACAACAGCTACAATTACAGCTGTGACAATAGCAACCCTTATAATTGCATATGTCATTTAGTGATAACATAAGAATTGTTCTTTTTAAGGTGGATATTTAACAAGTGCCTTGTGTTCCTCTACAGCTGCCAGCACCAGTTGGCTCCAAGAACATGTAGCTGATCTGAGCCGAAGGTAAGCTTTGGCTTCAATAAATTATAGGCATATTGATTTCCCATTGTTTAGTATTCCTGTACCCATTGTGGAATTCCTTAAGAGCCTAAATGTAGTTGCACCAAACAGCAGCATTACCTTCCCATCTCCACTCAATGCGTTCGCATCAGAAAGTATTACTTGGTAAGGAAATGAAGAGATTGGTATTGAGGACAATAACTCATCTGGTGTGTCGCCAAGTACAAAATAGATAAATCTATTTTAAAGAAGTGCTTATCAAGGATTTAAAATCATTCATTTATTTTTTTGAAGCTTTTGAAACAATGGTTTGCACTGTAGTTTAGTACAATACAGTATATTAAAACATCTTAAAACAAAGTAAGTTAATTTCATAGATGGGTCCGATATTAGGACAGGTTTTCCCCATTACTTTACACTTTGAAAACTTCACAATGATGTTCAGTAAAATCTAATTAGTGGGTGGCTGTACAATATTTCAGTTTAGGCTTCTGTGGACACTTTCACTTTAAATCCTTTTGAAATCTCTAATATTTGAAGTAAACAGGGTTCCTAAAATGTAAAACTAAGAAGAGGAAAGTTGAGAGAAATGTTAAAGCTTAAACATCTTTCTATGTATCATTATATTATAGAACTTTCAGTTATGAGAATTCATTTCTGTATTATAGTCTGGACACTAAATCCTGTGTTTGTTTCTGTTCTGGTAATCCTGCATTTTTATTCTCAAACCACACAGATTAAAACACAGCGAGTTCTTAATACCTTTACTGCCTAATGTACTGGAAAACAGACTATGATGTACTTGCAGAAAAGACTTGACCTCAAGTAGAAGCATTATGGCACAGGCTTTCCAATGTAGAGCTGGATTACAGAATAGGATTTTTAATCCATTAAAAAAAAAATAAACACAATATAGATGCTGAAGAAGAATTATCATTTCTATCCCGTTACCTGAATAGTATTAAAACAATAATAAAAATGGAGCTCCCTGTACTGTTTTTATGTTGCTGATTAGTTATGTCCGTGCTGACATTTGAGAGATTTTGAAATATTTATCAAAAATAATGTGGTTGTTTTTGCTATGAAAGAAAAGCAATTTAAACCAAAGAACAGTGTTTTAAGACAACCGTGTAAGTAGATACCCACTTGAATTATCAAGCAGCAAGTAAGTAGCTTAATTGAAGTCATTGAACTGGCTGTGTGTCAAATTACTGTAACAAACCTTATTTTGTTGTTGATTTATTTTTTTAGCACTCATTTTTCTATCACATTTGAAATGCCCAATTTGTTATATTACTGCTGCAACTAACCTACTGATAAGTACTGAACATCAGTGGCCGACATAAGTTGCCTAGCTACTGAACCATGGAGGTGATGTCTCTGCCTGGACCAGTCGGGGTCAAGTACCAGATTGTTAATCATCCACAGACTTTCCCCCAAGCCATTGGAGCATGGAGGCCAATGCAGCTTTCCCTGTGTGCCCACAGCTCAGATTGGCAACCCAGAATGATAAAGATTTGATTCGGCGAGCTCCTGATCATATTTATCATGAACTTGCACTGGTAAAAGAAATACATGAGTGGCATTGTGATTAAAACAAATCCATGGTAACCTATTGTATTTATTAACTATTCAGGAAAATATCACAACAGGATGAGCTTTTTATTTTTAATAGTCAATAAATTGTATTAAATTTCTACTGTGTAATCAAAATAACAGGAAGCTTAATTTCATAACCTGTTGACAAAAGCTCAATAATCGTGGTGATGCAATCCTGTATCCTTATCGGGGCATTTGTTCGCAATCATTGCATACCTGTTAGACCAATGAACTGCACAGAAGGACAGCCTTGCCAAGACTAGAGCATATACTATATTTCTGTAGAAATTAAAATGTACACTAGTACTGTAAAGCTTTTGAAGTCTCTTTATAAGTCAAATTTGACAACTCCTGCTCTGCAAAAACGATAATGATTTAATAGACAGACCGTTATACTGAGAAAGCAAAGCAATGCAACCAAGTTTTACTAATGATGTTTTGTATTAACAACACCTTTTGAATCTGTTTTACAGTTTGTGTGGAATAATCCCTGGCCTGAGCAGCATTCTGTTGCCGCGCATGAATCCCTTTGTGTTGATAGACCTGGCAGGGGCAGTGGCTCTCTGTATCACATACATGCTAATTGAAATTAAGTACGTTGATTCAAATGTATGGAGCTGTATTATTTTCTTGGAATGAGAACCTAGCCACACTATTTTTTTCTGTCTGAAAATAACTTAAGCAGACTCTGACCATAAAAAGCTAAATTCTAAGATTCTGGATTCTATGTTCTATAGACTTTTTTGTCTACACTTTTCATAATACTTTTTACACAGCTTTGTGCTGTTTGTTTATGTACGTATCAAACAGGAGTTTCTTAAGCCAGTAATCCTTAGCACTGTACTGGCACAAGAGCTTTTCACATGTTTTCTACTCTAGTGAGTTTATAGATTTCATTAAGTCCCACGCTTTTTTTTAAACGTACAGTATTTTTTAATACAAATCCAATTGCAATTGAAACTGTTATAAAGCTGATTTTTATTATTATCCACAATCACATTGTGATATTCCGTATCGAAACAGTGTTTCCCTATGCTTTGTTAAATTAACCACAGCACTAAATTAATTTCATCATCATGTAATAATTTTTTTTTTTAATTTGTTTTCAAGATTATAATCCATGTTTTTTTTAATGTAGATATTGTTGCATCCGAAGAAGTTTTCTTGGATTCATATTTTAATAAATACATTTAATAGAAAATATGTCTTGCATGTACTCTTATGTGTTCTCTTATTTGTATTTATAAGTCGATGCATGCCTGATCTTAGACATACTAATGAACTCCTTGTTGTTTTGCTTACAGTAACTATTGTGCAGTGGACACTGCTTCAGCTATTACCATTGCAGTAATGACTTTTGGCACCATGTACCCTATGAGTGTCTATAGTGGAAAAGTGCTGCTTCAGGTGAGAATACGTTATCACACAAATAAGTGTCATGCATACTTACTTCTAGATATTGAGGACTGCAGGGATGGAAATAAGACTGCATAGCAGTTTCATCCATACCAGGTTTTACTATGATTGATTAGCCACACTGTATACAAGCTCAGATCTGTCTTATTAAACTCCTAGTGATACCGGGAATGGGTCAGGCTGCTGTACAATGGGAGTCTTATTTCCATCCCTTCAAATTTGGTGCACATCTGTGTTCGATGATTCTCGGTCACTTTATTAGTCAAATACAAAATTAGCAGTTTTGTGGCCAGTGTCCCACAGTATTTCTAAAATCATTAACTTACTACATTAACTATATACATACTTCTGCTTTTATTCATTTTTTTTACATATCCATTTTAATTAATATTTTGGTCATTCCATTGGGTCATGGTGCAATTCTGTCTGTGTGTGTGTGTGTGTGTATATGTATATATATATATATATATATATATATATATATATATATATATATATATAATATATATATATATATATATAATATTTATTTAATAATAATAATAATAATAATAATAATAATAATAATAATAATGTCGCCATCACATGTACACTATGAGGCTAAAATATGAAATGTGTGAAACAATTCCTACACACCATCTGATTTGTGATACTTGCCTCCATAACATATCTAAAAATCACAATATAATGACCTGTTTTTCTTTCAGACAACACCGGCTCATGTTATTGGTCAGCTGGATAAACTACTGAGAGAGGTATATGAAATTATATGAAAAAAATTAGTAAATACATTTGTTACATTTGTAGACATTAAAGATCCCATAATCATGACCTCCTAAAACGATCTCCAGGCTATCTTGCTCATTTGAATTCACTTCTGCTTCTAAACTTTGAAAACAAGCAGTAAAAGATTATTTGATCACAATAGGTATGTCCTGTGCAAAGAAAGTGTCTTCAAAAAATAAATAATTAGATAGCGAATCCACCTTTATTTGTGACTTTGGATAGATGTGTATACAGAAACTCCCTGAAAGGATGGTTACTGTACTGTTAATAGAGAATTGCAAAGCCCTTTTTATTACAGTTTTGTTAAAGGTATAACAAAAAATTTCGATACTGTGGGGTTTTTATTTATTTATTTATTTATTTTTTATATAAATGTAGGTTTCCACTCTTGATGGTGTTTTGGAGGTTCGGAATGAGCATTTTTGGAATATTGGGTTTGGTTCTCTGGTATGTATATTTATTCCTGATTCTAATTTGCTGTTCTTGCATCGATGTAAAAGTATGTGGAAAGGCTGAATAAACTTTACAGCTAAGACCAGTTAGTTTTACAGGTGTTTAAAATAGGATTACCATATATGAAACCGAACAAGCCACTTTTATTTAAGCATTGGGCATGCAAGCATCTTTGTCCACCAAAACCATTTCTGATATTAACAAAAAAAAAGACTAATGAAAAAGTAGAATGTAATCAACATTGCATGAAAATGTAACGTCCCCTGGATGATTGGTTGGACTAATTATTTCCTGATTGCGCTGAAATAAAGCTCTTGGCTTCTTAAGAAGCACACACAATCTGCATTGTGCTGTTTGTATTTGTAATGACTGAAAAGCAGTATGTATGATTAATCATTTATTGGAGCTTCAGCTACAGTGAATTTAGAAAGGGCTTCACAGTAGTGTCCTGTTCTCTGAACACAGGTATCCAGTAGACCTGTTATCACTGGCCCACAGAGGGTTGCTGTCAAGATATTGTAACAGAGAACAAAATGCTATTCTTGAGGTTTGTTTGTACATCTGCCAGGAGCGTTTCAAAGTATGCTCGGGGGAAGTTTCAGAAGTCTCTTGTTTCAGACCTGTAGGCAGCGTAGTTTTTACTACTAAGTAATCTTCTTCAAGGGAAACAAGTCCCCATGCTTTAAAGGCACTTTGAGAATAAGAGTAACGTCTTGCGTTTCCTTTCGTGGTTTGCTGTTTAGCTCTTAATAGTGTAGACTTGAAGTCAGTGATACCTTTGCTTGCCTTTAAACTTAATCCATCACATTTCTATTGCATACTAAAATTTGTTTTCTTATTTTGAAGTTAAAAGTATACAGTACAGTAGGACAAAAATCTGTAGTGCCAAGAAAACAAAAAACTTAATTATAAAAGTGTTGTGTTATAATTACACATTTTACACAACTGAAATATAATAAATATCAAACTAGATAATGTTCTGAGTAATTTTTTGTGCTGGAACAAACATGGAATTTTCATGTTGGCATATCTGTTCGAGATTTAGACAATTATACATATATTTGTTCGTTTGCTAAATGTTATCAAAGCTATTATTTAAAACACTGTATTTAAAGTTGAAAAATATCCCGGAGATAAGAATAGGTTGTTGAGGCCCCTTGTCACAAGGTGTTAATCAGTGCAAGGCAAAACATGTAATACGCATTTCTCATTTTTATTCATTATAATTTCTGGCAGACACAGACACAGTCTTCTGCCTTTTGCATACAAAAATATTTGTATTTGTGCTAGTAATATTTGATGTGATTGGATATTTGGCTATAAAAATGACCTAATAGTACCAGACATTCATGTTCATGTGCAGAGGGTTCACTGCTGGGAATAGTAAATAAGAAAAATGTTTATTCATGAGAGAAAACTGGAGAAAAAAAAGGTATCTTCACTTTTTATTATTTGGACTAATGCATACAGTACTTTTATAGATAAAACGGCAGATTTATCTTCTTATCACTGACAGATGGCACTTGGTGTCCGGTGGTTATGTGCATCATCTTTCTCTTTCAATGTGTCATGTATTGTACTGCATCTTGTTGGATTACTATATACCACAGTATTTCAATATACATTTTGAACAACAAACTGGAAATAAAAATGTAAATATTTTATTTTAACATGTGTATTATATTAGTTTAAATGGTAAAGACTGAAAGGTTTAAACCTACAATCAGTTAACATAGATTTATAGCCTAATTTTACTCTATTTTTTATTTTTTTTTAATGTACACTGCTCACTTGTGTTTTTTTTCAGGCTGGCTCAGTACACGTCCGAATACGCAGAGATGCCAATGAACAGATGGTGCTTGCCCACGTGACCAATCGCCTGTACACCCTTGTTTCTACTTTAACTGTTCAGATTTTCAAGGATGACTGGACCAGGCCATCCCTGGCTACTGGACCCCTTCCAGCAGGCATGCTGAATCTGTCTGAGTACAGCAGCCTTCCAGCAGTGCCGCCTGTGAAACCCGCCGGTGATTTAAACCCAGTAACATCAACCCCGGCCAAGCCCAGCAGCCTGCCTCCCGAATTCTCATTCAACACGCCTGGAAGGAACGTCAACCCTGTCATCCTGCCAAGCACTCAGCCTGCCAGGCCCTACGGTGTGGGCCTTGCTTATGGAGCAGTTCCATATAGCAGTACGTTCAGTCAAGGGCTTGGAAGACCGGGAAGTGGACTAGGAATGGGAATTGGAACAGCGCAGGCATTCAGGACTGGTTTTGGCAACGTTCCTAGCAGATATGGAACAAACGCTCAGGGACAGTTCAGTCAATATAGACCTTGATCTGCTACTGAAAGCTCTGTAGTATGTATTGCTGGAAAAGAAGCATCATCTTGGTTATAAAGAGGGTTTTGTATTCTTTATTTTTTTTTTTCAGGACACTAAATACAGTATTTGAAAAGTCAACTGACAAAAGTGTTTAAATGTGGATGATCATCAAGAGTTGTGTGTTGCTAAACTATATATTTTAATACTTTATTTTGGTCTTGGGCTTTTTAGTAACTTAAAGCATTACTGTACTAAAAACGAAAAAATATAATATAGAAAGGGAGAGTGACATGTATATCTGGGTAAGTGGGCACCACAGTTGCTCCAAACCCTAA
Organism: Acipenser ruthenus; assembly: GCF_902713425.1. Lineage (NCBI taxonomy): Eukaryota > Metazoa > Chordata > Actinopteri > Acipenseriformes > Acipenseridae > Acipenser > Acipenser ruthenus. The sequence goes on along the minus strand of NC_081193.1, from coordinate 73,562,865 downwards.
TGCGTCAGTGTTGAATCGCCCTGTGTAACAGGTATGGTATACTGTAGGCCCAGATCATTTTAAAATGTTGCATATTGTACCTGAGCAATCGGCTGATTTCCTCTCACCCAAACTAGAATTGCTGATTATCTTCAGAAATTGCAAGAGTAAGGCCATTTTGGGTTTAAATCCCAGCAGTACTCAAATATATAAAAAAAATAGTTTTGGCAAGTCTCTTGCAGTACTCTCCCTGTGAAACTGCAAATAAGGAGGACACCCATTGAGTGAGAGGATGCATCCCTCTTAAACTGTGTCCCAAATTAATACATTATTGTTAGTAGAAATATTGTATATAATCACTCTACACAGCTATTAACATATGTTTTTAAGATTATATTTTTTTCCCACAGTAAGGAGATCATTTTCATGTACTTGTACTGTACAGAATTGTACTTTACAGAAATATAAACCAGATTTTTTGTATTATTATTATTGGTGCAGACATGCTTTGAAAGCTACAGGAATTGTAAACTAATCATCTGATTGCATTGGTTGCATTAGCTGTCGGTGCATTTAATTATGGAACAAACCTGTATTTACTGCACCAATTTTAATACAAAATGTTAAATATTACATTTAATGGTTCTTTTTGAAACGGGGATTCAGGCGATAAACAACATATTGACAATATAAAGTATATTGTACTATACCTGTTTTTGTAATGGTTCATTATACCATTCTTGTAAATAAAAAGAACTCAAGAAAAGTGTATTGTTTCAAATGTCAGTCTATTTTCCAGAATGACCATTTATTTGACTCACTGATGTAAATGTGCCACTGTGCATGCAGCTCAGATAAACAAATCAGTCTACCCAGAACAGCAAGATTTAGTATAAATCACTACTGTAAATGCAACGGACAGGGCTATAGTTTGCAGAATGATGGTGCTTCACATTTCTTAATGAACAGTATATGAACAAAAAAAATTGTAACACAATTGTAAAAGAAATGTGTATGATTACAATATATTACATTTGTTAACTTGCCTTGTCATCAATACCAGTACCTGTTTTTTTACATATGTCAATAGTACCATAATGTTAACAGATGTTTCTCTGTTCATGCAGAAGGACTTTAGAACTAGTTAATGTCACACATGGTTGACAGTTTATAGAGTTCACAATAAAATACATCACTGACATTCTTCCACCTGAAAATAAGGGATCACTTGTGCTAGAGGATACCAGAAGCTGAAATTAAATCGAATCAAATTCCTCTTTTTGTAGTTTTGCAATTGTGTCTGTATGACTGAGCTGTACATTCAGAGGAGCCGGTTAACATCACTTTCATAAGATTCGTCATTTACATTTCCAAGGATGAGCTGCAATATTACCTTACAGTGAACAGTTTTACTCTTCAGAATTTCCAAATGATACTGTACCTAAATGCTACATTTATCAAAATAAAGAATGTGAAAATATTTCCTTTTGATACTATCATCAATTTAAGTTTATTTGTTTCCTAGATGATCCACTGGCAGTTTTAAAGTATTTTAAAAGAAAAAACATAGCATACCTTTCAACATATTATACTGGCATGTTTCCAGTCCATAATAGTGCACACTTGGTGTATGCATGCTGCTTGATTGTTGGCTTCACTCTAAATAGGAATTCCGTCTGGTAACTATGGCAGGATTATTATTATTTGTTTATTTAGCAGACACCTTTATCCGAGGCGACTTAGAGACTAGGTTGCAGAGTCGCAACGTCTCACCTGAAAGACAGAGCACAAGGAGGTTAAGTGACTTGATCAGGTAGTTTGTAGTTTTTCATTCCTCATTTAAACATTTCTTTTTTTTCCCACTCACATCCCACATTTTTTAATGCCTACCTTACATTCCAGCATAAAAACTGAGTACTCTTTGGGGTCCTATGTATCTCCCTTCTACCATTTTTTTGTGGTGGGGGGGGGGGAATGGTTTATGTGGCATTAACAACTCAAAGTGTTGAATCGGTAAGAAAATAATCCACATTTTCCTATGCCTAACAGCACTCAAAACAGTGATTTTTTACTAATTCAACACTTACCGTTGTTTATCCTGTTGAATCAATCTGACTCCACCAAAGAAGGTCACTGGTCATTCCACAAGAGGCCTCGCAACCTTTTGGGCATTATTCCAGGGTGTATCTGTCTCTGACATATGCAGTGCTGCTGTATGGTCTGCCCCCCATACTTTCACAAGGACCTATAGACTGAATGTCTTAGATCCCCAGCACCCTGGTTTTAGGACCAGAGTGCTAAGGGCAGCTACTCGGTCTACTTGACACACATATACCATAGTGTATGTTTACCCTACACTTTTTTGTATCTATTTCTGTACCTAGATGTCATGGATTTCCCAAAAAAAACAGGGTTCTTACTCCAGAGTGCTAAAGGTAGCTATTCTCCCCTCACTTTTTACATTTTGTGGACCATATGTCACAGGTCCTCAAAACCTGGGTTTTGGGACCAGAGTGCTAAGAGCAGCCTACCGATGTGTGGATAACATTTCATACTTGCAGCAGTGCAGTTTCATCACTGGGCAGCAGTGTGGAGTAGTGGTTAGGGCTTTGGACTCTTGACCGGAGGGTTATGGGTTCAATCCCAGGTGGAGGACACTGCTGCTGTACCCTTGAGCAAGGTACTTTACCTAGATTGTTCCAGTAGAAACCCAACTGTACAAATGGGTAATTGTGTGTAAAAATAATGTGATATCTTGTAACAATTGTAAGTCGCCCTGGATAAGGGTGTCTGCTAAGAAATAAATAATAATTATTGCTATACAATAATAATAATTATTGCTATACAGAGGTATATCCCAATCAGTAATGGATAGCATTTCTATTTTCAGGGAACCAGGGTTATGATATATAATCCAACATTTTGTAGTTTGTGTATTTTATCCCCCCCCTGGAAAATATGACAAATCACACCCTCGGGACAATAGACATAAAAATGTATTCATTCATGATAATTTGATACCGTTGGTTGACAACGGTTTCTGATGTTAAATGTTACAGAACTGCCACTTCCCCAATTCTTGGGCTATGTATGTCCCACTTATTGAACTTGACAGAAGTATCACACTTCATTTACCATGAAGTCTTACTAGCTGGGGAGTCATATATTTATTTTCCTCTCGAGTTCAATGTGTTTTAAATTGAACAGGATTGACAGGAGTTCTTTGTGTGAAAACATTGGACTGCAAGGTAGTGTATTTAAATTTGGAATACAGTATGTTGCATTTTTACTTGCACCTCAAAAAAATATGTGTCTACTGTACATAAGAATCAATGGCTCCAACAATAACCACCCCAACTCTTTGTTTTAAGATTGTAGATGTTCATACAGGCCCTATAATGAAAGCATATGGTGGACACAAAATACAAATTAAAAATCCACAAGTTTATTCAGGGTTACAAGTGCTCACAAACACAGTACTATATGAAGCACTATATTAGTACTGCACTATGTTGAGAAAAGTATCAATGTCTGAATATCTTCAACTGCCATATTGGGCTGGCGATTAATTTCTGTTTCATTTCCAGGTTTCAGTGTCTTCCAAAAACCCAGACCTGGTTTAAATTCCACATATATATATATGTAATTCCTCAAAAAGGTGCTTCAAATAGCATGCAATACCATGTAAGTAAAAGTAGCAGAACTAAAACAAAGTCTTCTGTCACCTTGATGTTGTGTGAACTCCTTCAAATGGATAAAAATCAGTACAGTAATGTGATAGACTGAGAAAAAAACAGAACAGGCACAACCGAAAACGGGGAACAGTGGCACTCTCCCTTATATCCCTGGGCAAAGAATCCAATGAGGATGACGTACCATGGCTGATGGTACAGACACCCAGTCGACTGGTTGAAACTTGAAAAACCTCTTTAATAGGGGTGTTAAAAGTGTGACATTTTTAATAAAAAGACTTTTAAAGATTCACTTTTTGACAGTATGATACTTATTTTGACTGCAAACGGTGTCATCTTCCCCTTAAGTGAAAAGTTAACAACCCCCCTTTTTATTTTAGAACATTCTTCCCTACTCCTTGAATCATTTTTTTAGTATTTATTTTTGTAGCTTCCGGTATAAATACTTTTTACACTAGAATAACTCAAGCAGAAATAAATACATGCATGAATAAAGATTTACTTTAAATTAAAACATTTCTGTGACATCACCCACTGATCTTTTGATTGATTAATACTACAAATCTTCTAACTAAAAGTGGCTGTGTGGCTTTGATGAGAAGCAGAGTGCAGGGCAGATAGTGTTGATTAACGCATCCACAGTTTGTGCTACAAATGCACAGAAAACTTGATTTGTCAATGAAACCACAGTCAGAACAATTCAACAGAAAAGTGAATGCAATTTAATTACGCAGCAATCATTTCAACAATTAGTTAATTATAGTACAACACTTAGAAAAGGGCTTGCAATTTCAGTTAAGCATTTCATATTATTAAACAAAAGTAATACAATATATGTAACATAATACTAATAAAAAAATCATAATTACAAATTCACTTCCACATAAACATCCGCCTTCTCATTTTTATTTCACATATCTTCTGGACAGGTTCAAGAACAACATCAATTTTATCATCACAGTAAATCTCTCTTAGCTATTATTGGAGTGGTGATGTGACAGCCCTTTAGAGTTTGTTCAGTGATGCTTGCTAACTAACCTGTTGCAACGGTGACAGCCACTGTGGGATTATTGTTCGATAATATTTTGGTAATACAATTAAAAGCTACTTAAAGGTGCAGGGTTTATTTTTCATCAGCGACTGCATAACCTGGTAGAACATAACAAGCCACAAACTCCACAGTGCTACAGCTTTTGGGAAGATGAAAAATGATGACGAGTGTTTACAACTAGAAAGAAATAAGTCAAGAGGAAGAAACGTGAAATGTTTGTCTACAATTTTTAATTGTGCGTTTAAACTAATTCAACGGGATTCATAATGTAAAAGTAGTGTTTTATGTACAGTTGTTGTCCTTGTTACATATGAATGTCACATAAATACACAATGCTTTGTTTTTGGTCAGTGAAGCAGAGTACCATTATACTGCAGACCACATGGTCAGGATTTACATTGGGTGTCTGTTAGAGGCCACTATGAAATGAGGTTGCTGCAATCTGGTTGCATGCTGACAAGTGTGCTTAGCCAAAAGCTACAAATTCTGTCAGAACTAATTGGTCTCTTAGTCAGCAGTCAGTCACAGAGGTGAAGCAATGGATGGAAACATAACCCAAGCATGTTAAATGTATGTTAAAAAAACAACTTTCAGGTCAGTACACTAAAGACCTAAGCTCTAATGGACTGATCCTCTCCTGTTTCCAGTTGAAGAATCATATAATGGAATTCAACTGATTAGAATACACCATCATGCTGGCCACTTATCATCTTCAGTGGCAGACAGTGTGCACCTGTGATGTAAATATACCCACTGCTAATCTAGGTGCAGACATTGATAGGAAACAGACATGTCACAGTTTCCCTTGCACCACTGCCAAGTGTCACTAAAACAAATGGTCCAAAAAGGGAAGATGCTTAATCTGTTCAGAACCCTGCTACCCTGCATCATCAATCCTGTTGCAACCCTGCTCACAAATAACTAGTCACAACACATCCACACCTTGGAAAATTGGTTGCCAGCATTAGATCGCAATTCAAAATTGGGTTGGTGCGTTCCCGACTTCATAGGGTAAAGACATACATTAAGTAGCTTTGTCAACCTACTTTTAATAATTGTTTTACATTGTTTCCATATATACCCTTGTACGTAACTTAAACCTCTTCTCATGCTCTACAAATCAGGTGCATTGATCTCACAGTAATCAATAAACTGCAGCATTTCGGATGGCCGCACATGAACAAAAACTTGGATGATGTCAGGATTTTGTCAGCTCTTTATTTGTATTCTTTATTATTTGACTATTTCAGTGAATGTAGGAAGATTTTACTGGCCAGGGCTATATAGTCAGTTTTGTAGATCCTGTCCAGAATGCCAGAAAGTATGAGGGAAAGGAAGCATACAGTCCCCATTTATACCGTTACCAATAGTAGATGTCCTATTTGAACGTATAGCTATGGATATAGTGGGTCCCCTAGAAAGAAGCCAGGCAGGGAACAAATATATCCTAGTTATTTATGATTATGCAACTAGATACCCAGAGGTTTTTCCTCTAAGGCAGGTAAAAGCTAGGCAAATAGTCACAGCCTTAGTTCAGTTTTTCTCCATGGCAGGAATACCTAAAGAAATATTGATAGACCAGGGAACTCATTTTTTGTTAGGTCATTTGTTCAAGTTTATAGTTTGATAGGGATTAAAGGTATAAAGACCACCCCCTACCAGCCTCAGACTGATGGCCTCGTGGAAAGATTTAATCACACTTTGAAGCAAATGCTCTGGAAGTATGTTGCAGATACAGGGAAGGACAGGAACAGATGGCTGCCATATTTACTGTTTGTTTATAAAGAGGTGCCACAAGCTAGCACGGGATTCTCGCCATTTGAGCTCCTTTGCAGAAGATCTGTCAGAGGCCCCTTGGATATACTGAAGGGAAACATCACCATCAATGTAGATGAGTGTTGTGAGTTATGTCCTCCAAATGCGAGATCAACTGGAGAAGATGTAAACAATTGCCAATGAGAATGTGAAGAAGGCCCAACATGCCCAGAAAAGATGGTATGACCAGTCTGCAAGATCCCGTACCCTAGAGGCAGGAGAGCAGGTATTATTACTTTTACCAACTCAAGAATGTAAGCTTCTTGCAAAATGGCAAGATCCATATAAGGTATTGAGAAGAGTGGGGCCAGTCAACTATGAGATAGAGATGCCTAAAAGAAGCAAACGAAAGCAAACTTACCACATTAATTTGCTGATGAAGTGGATCCCCAGGGAAGAGCTGGAATCCAAGAGTAACCTCTCCATTAAAGCCATCAAGGATGAAGAGGAAAGTGCAGAGCAATATTTTCCCACAGGAAGAAGGAGTACGTGGACTTAAAGCACTTGACTCCCCAACTACAACAAGAGCTCCAGAACTGTATTCCCGAAGGTCTTTTCCAAGAAAAGCCAGGACACACAAAGATGATAGAACACCGTATTGTTTTAAAAGAGACTTAACCCATTTGACAAAAGCTCTACCGCATCCCCCAAAAACAGTTACCAGTGCTGAAGGAAGAACTGGAGTTAATGATGACACTCAGATTCATTGAGCCATCAAAAAGTGAGTGGTGCAGCCCGGTAGTGCTTGTTCATGCATGTGCCCATCTAGGGTAGGACGTGGCCAGGAGTCCAAGGTTATTAAAGGGCTGGGCAAGCACACCTTCAGAAGCAGAGGGGGAGGTTTTGACCTTGGAAAATAAAAAAGAGAAAATGTGTTTTATAAATTTACTATTTATAAATTAATTAATTAATTAATTCTGCACAGGGTTTACAGACAAGCTGCTTGAAGAAGTGCCTTTGACCGATTACACCGATCCAGCTATGTGGCCACAAACAAGTACCATACAAATGCAGATGTTTTTGGTGAAGAAAGGCCCTGTAAACCTACACAATTACAAATACCCAGTAAGCTCCCCAATGGTGAGTTAGTGAATCATCAATGGCTTGTGTATTCTAAAAGCAGCAACCGCATATCCTGCTTTTGTTGCAAATTGTTTAACCAAAGCTGTATCTGTCTGTCTTAAAAAAAAAATGAAGAATGCACGCAAAAATGGAAAAACTGGAGAAAAGACCATTGTTGACAAAACAATGGAGAGACTTTTGTTCATTTTCTAGTTGAGCATATCATGGCTTTCGTGGATCTGTTAACAAGTTGTATGAGCCACATAATGAACATTTTTTGGGTCTGATTGAATTGCTCTGCAAATTCAACCCTGTAACGAAGGAGCATGTCAGAAAGATAATCAATAATAAGATTCACAACTCATACCTCGGCAATACTAGAAAGAATGAGCTGATAAACAGCATGGGAAATAAAGTGTGAAATACAATAGCTGACTGGATCAAGAAAGCTAAGTATTATTCAGTCATAATGGATTGCACAACAAATCAGAGTCACCAGGAGCAGCTGTCACTGACAGTCAGATTTGTTAAGGTAGATGAGTCAACAGAAGTTCAGATTGAAGATTGAAGTTCGGGAACATTTCATAACCTTCATTGACATAGATGAAAGCACGGGTGAGCATTTAGCTTTCATATTACAGACAAAACCTTCAGACGGGACTTCAAAGATGACATATGTGGTCAAGGATACGACAATGGGCCAAACACGAAGGGACATAAATCAGGGATACAAGCCTGAATTAAATGCATTAACCCATTCTTTACGCCCTGTTCATGTCACAATTTGAACTTCTTATTGAATGAAACAGGTAAATCTTGTATGTATGGGTGTAAAAAGGGGGTTTGTTACATGTGTGGGTCATCACTGAATAATAATGAGGCAGACACAGGTGTTGATATGCCACACAGGTGCGCAGATTTAATTTAACATAATTGCTGACACTAGGGAACCAGTAACAAAACAAAACAAAGCTAAAAATAAAAGTTTGCCACACAAATGGTGAGCGCTAGTCCCACTAAAAGGAATGTCCCGCCCCAGGAACCTACTACACTACGAAAACCCTCTCATTACACCGTTTGGGATCAATCTCCCCTAAACTAACCTACTTCTGGGCTCGCGGAGTCCCGGCACCCTCACGGCAACTCCTGCCTCTTCCAACGGCCTCGGCTGGGCAGTGCCTTCACGATCACCGTCTTACAGTTGAAGGGTTCCGTAGTAGTTAATCATGTCGAGCAGATGCTCTCCTCCTCGATGTCAACAAGTGCAAGCTTTCGCTCAGCGCCCGTCTGTGTAGCAGTGGCTGTGCATTAGACTCGAGCTGTGGCACAGACATTTTTTGAGCTCTGCACAGCCTACCCAGGCGTGCCCCCCAGCCAATCCAGACCTGAAGAGTCTAATGATCCCAAAACCAGCAATGAAGCGTCATCCTTAGCCATCAAAGTAAAATCATTTCATTTCATTGATTCGTCGTATTTCAGTATGACATACTTCATTGCATCAACACAGGGGGGGGTCACACCAAACGACACCCACACACTATACGGTAACACATCACACTTACCTCAGACAGGACAGGACACTGGTACACACAAGGGGAAACAATAACACAATGGTTAACGTCCAAAAAGGGGAACAGAACAGTCCACTTGTCCTTTGGAGCCAATAGAAAGTCCAATCGCTCAGTCCCAGCATGCCCCACTCAGGCCATATGCTAATTAGGTCCCTGATTCCTTGTACTGAGGTAATGTCATTTATAAACTTGTTTTGTGTCAAGACAACAATGACTTGTATGTGATAATATAAAGTATTAACACTAGAACGACCGCTTTTATAGGCATACCAAGAACATCCATAACCGGCCAATTTGACCGGCGTATTAAAAACAGCATAAATATTATAATGAAAAGACAAACAATTGAATATAAGTCGTAGTTTTATTCAGGAATGTCATATAAATCATCTACACAACTGAAACATTGTAAATAAATGGACATTTGAACAGAAATGTGTTTATATAGACATATAGACAACGGTAAAAAATGAAATAAACAAATGTTTGAAAATACATTTGTGTATATAAAGCTATATCATATACATACAAAACTGTACAACTGAAACGATGTAAATAAGTATCAACATTTTTTATAATAAATGGGTTTATATTGCCTACATAAGAAAGCGCATATATGCAACTGAAGCTATGTGTTTATACACAGACATATAATCGAAATTACATTAATAAATAAACATTTGAACAGAATGGGCTTCATTTACAATCGTTTACAAAGTCTAAGTGCTGGCACAAATCACACAGAACCTGTGCTTTTCAAAATGTGCAGTGCACTTACCACAGACTGTCAGCTATCAACAGTAACCCAGTCTTCTGGAACCAAATGTTCCACAGGCAAATAGAAGTACAATGAAATCTTCTAATTACTCCAAGGGCATTGACCACGGATCATGTTGGTGTCCAGTCTGCTTCAGAGCCAGATTCGTCATTGTCCGTCTTTGCTGCCACAGAATCGATGTTTGGTAAAATGTGCAGTAATTCCAAACACTGCTTTGCTGTCCTGCGTCTTATCAATCCACTTCCAATGTGAATTGGTGTAACAGTGAATTTCTTAGAAAAACAAGTGACTTATAGTAACCAGTGCAGACAGACAGCCTGGCGTCATGACCAAACCATTTCTGCTGGTACTCATGTGAGAACCTAATGATAAAAATGATGTGAACCCCTGTCTCTAATGCTTTTTTTTGTAAATGTTTTCACTTATTTTGTTTTTATTTTAGTCCTTCATTCCTCAATTCCCAGAAGTGAGGTTGATGATACATGAACCTGAGTGTCTGAGAAAAGGGTTTGAGGGTAGGAAAGTGAGAAAACCAAAGGAAATCTGTGTAACTCGTGCTTTTGTTGAAACATCACTTTAAACTTGTTAAACATGCACGGACATAATTCAACCATTTCTTCCATAGTATTCCTGTATATGTTTTTAAATCAGTGCCAGTTTTTTTTTTTTAAATCGATTCATGTAACAGCAATTACTTTCTCTGAGAGCATGACACTTACTATGAAGCAAAAATGTATATTATTTCCTTTACTCAAAACATTAAAGCATAGATACATCATTTCAGGTAGGCTCAAAAAGCTCCCAAATGCCACTTTTAATTTAAGAACTAATGTTTTTTGTAACAAGAATATTATTATTATTATTATTATTATTATTATTATTATTATTATTATTATTATTATTATTTTCACGAAATAAACACATAAATACTGTTTAAAGTAAAAAGAATAATTTCATTTCATTTCATTAATCAAAACCTCTTTTTTTTCTTTTTCAACCAAAAAAGCTGAATTTTATGCTTTCTTAACTGTGCCCATTTGATCCTGTATTCAAATTTGGTCTTTGAACCACAAAAAGCACACACCCAGCATTTGATTTGTGCTACCATCAATTTGCATAATTTCACACTGAATATTTATTTCATCAGGCGTTCTTCCCAAGAGGGCTTAAAGACCCATCAGACTGTCAATCTTTGCTTGTCAACAATCAAGGTTGAATGTTTCATATTATAATAAACACAATGAAAACATGTCTGACAACATTTCAAAAAAGTAAAATTAAGAATGTATCTTTATGCAAGTCAGCATCCTATAAACACCTGTCTACTGCACTATTACGACTGTATCAGGTAATCCCATGGCTCAAAGAACCAATCAGCTGTGGGTTATGGAAGTAACGGCAGTTGCGTCTGTATGTAGCCTAAATGTTACAGAGCCAAAGAGCCCTGTTCCCATTTATTTTACACTTGTATGTTATTATTTTTTATAAATGTTAGCATTTGTGTGAGATTTAGGGGGCGGGTGTTGGGGCTGCTTAATTAATGTCTATCATTATTAACTCTCTATTTAAAGCACTTCCTTACGCACTTCCCCAGTCTAGTGTTTTCGCTTTGTAGCAAACGCTCAGACTCCAATATTCGTGCTTCAGCTTAACATCGCTATATCTAAACTTCGTTGCCTCGCTCCTTTCGCATCATCCCCCAGGCTAGAACCTTCATTTCACGCCTCGCTCCTTTTCTACATCAACAAGTCAGGAAGTGCAGAAAAGTTATCCGCGCAATCCAGGAAGGTCATCAAAGGTGCATTTATTCATTCAAAACTGGAACAAGCTCTCACTATTCTACGAAGACTACATCTCAGCCCCCCAACGACGCGCCCCTTTTCAGACAACCTCATTTCTAGGATTCAGGGGTTTCATGAATCACCAGATTCTGCAAGCTGCAGCTCCAGTCCCATTAAAGGCTTTCTATCCACAAGGTTATCCTGCACCTCAGGCCGTAACTGCTATCAGTCTTCTGGGCTCAAAACTGGATTCTTCGTTTCCGTTCAATTAAGACTGGATCCTTGCTTTCATTGCACACGCAACAGATTCTCTCCATCTGGCTCTAGGCACAACAAAATCATATATTTGTGTGATCCAGTATCAATATCGTTTATTGGCAGTTTTTCCCCTATCTCGCTTTCTATCCCAACAGTCCATCTCACACTGCAAAGAATCATCAGGCATAGCCCAATTTAGCATCAGCAATGGCATCCGGTACTCATTCAGCCACTATCATTAGGCACCCAACTCTCTCCAAACATTTGAAAGCAAATAATAGGAGATATCCGCTTCCACCAACTAGAAACATAGTTTAAACAATAACATTCAGGTCTTTTACCAAATAATAATTAACAGTAAAGAAATCAGTGTTACACGCAAGTTCCACACCGCAAGCAGGAGTCGGATCAATATTTATTTTACATTATCAAGCTGTCTTAGATACAGAGGTATTATGTTCTATGAGTACCATAAACATTCTCTGCTAAAACCACCGCCATCTCAGCTGCAGATAACCATTTTGCCGATCAGTCTTCCCCAAGTCAGTCCTCTTAACCACATTTTCAGCGGTCCGCGAGCGCCTGCGGACTCTGCGTATTCACAGCCAAATACAATTGGATACTCCATCAGAGCATTTAGTATAAACATTCCAATTGCGAGAGTTATTAATCACAATAATCAAATATTCTACCCTGCATCACTTTCTAAGTCAACTGTTTTATTCTACTCATACCTCTAAATGGCAGTATAACACTTTAAAGTTCTATACATTTTTTAGCGGGTCCTCTTTCACTGCGGAAGTCATGTATTTTCAAATCAGCAATTTACTTCAGAAGTTTTCATTCGATTCGAGACAGGATATGGAAACCATGTCCTACGATTATCAACGTTTCAGTCAAGGCTCCCTCCTACCCAGCAATGGACAATATACTCATAGACTGCTCCTGATCAAATCAATAGGTTTCGCAGCAGCCTCAGAGCAACATATTCCTTATCCTCTCAGGTTCTACAGTGGCCTCAGATCTATGCATTCTTTATCTCTGCCCAAAGGCAGCCCCATCTTCGGCTCAATCTAAACCGCTTTAACATTCAAAGACCAATATCACTACCAATGGCAGTCCACCATTCACTAGTACAGATAACTGCTTCAGTAGATCTCTGCTCTCTACAGCTGGGCTTCTGCACACTACTGACAGTACTCCATCGTTTACTTCCTTAGATCTCTGCACTGTGCAGCAGATCTCTCTCTCTACTCTTAATCACTACAGCAGATCTCGGCTCCCTCTTCAGATCTGCTCTGCTGCAGCATGCAAAAGTTGCTTTAGTTTACCATTTAAATCTGCAACTGTCCTCCTCCAGAGCTTCCAACGCTCCAGCTTGCCTCCAGTACTCAGATTGTGGCAGCCATTTTGCTTGACTTCTTCAGCAATCTAGTCATATGTCCGCACATCCTTTCAAATACTACACATTTTAATACATGGTTAGAGACGTGGTACGAGACTAGAAATCTGCCTTGATTATGAGTTGAGGAGTTCCACTATTAGGAGAATGACTGGAGTTATGAAACCCAAAACCCCAAAAATGATTGTAGCAAACTGCTGATCGATCCCCTATTAACTGAATCGTTGCGACGAAAAACTGTGTATCTCCAGTTTTTGAAAGAAATTAGTCAGGGATATATTGTGATTGTCAGGGAGTCTCTTTACCCATATATGCCATCTTGTGGTTTTCTGACGCTATTGCAGGTTCCTACATAGCAACAAAATATATGTGTAGTGTAACCGTATATGTGCAAGAAGGAAGATGGCGGACGGACATTTTACTGTCGCCGATGAAAAGAGACTAAATATTGGTAAAAAAAAAACTAATTATGAATCAATGGAAAGACAAACTATGAATACAACTCAGGGATGCAGGGAAGTCATATATTAACAGAAAGGGGGAGAAGAAAACAGGCAGAAATTTTCCAAAGCGTACGTGTTTTGTTTTATGGAAAAAACGTAGATGTGTATGTCCATATTTGCTGAAAAACAGGTTTTTGTTTGTTTGTTTGTTTGTTTTCTTAGAAAATACTTTCATTGAACATTGTAAAAAATATATTATTGGGTAGGTTTCATGAGGCAAGTTTATTACAAGGACAGTTTTTTTTTTTGCCTTCTTATAATGTAACGTACACAAGCAGATTATAACTGTGATCTGCACTGGCATATTTTATTTTTTGACATTCATATTTTATTACATGTATATTACATGTATATATAAGCCAACCTCAATCTCCGTCTAATCAAAAAACAAGTGGCGCTGGTCCTCTGCAGTAATCAATTTATACATCCGTTCATCCCATACCGACATAGCAATAGCCCATCAAAGACTAGTTAGCATGTCTGGAGTGGAGACTATCTGACTGCCGGGGCCACCAGAGGTTTTCTCCTTCTACAAAGGGTTTTTTTTCCTTTCCACTGCGTGGCAGGTAATCACATAACCATACCACACTAACACAATTTTAACCTCTCCAGTTTGTCTTGTATGTCCCTTCCTTTCCCATCTTTTCCAGCTATTTCTTTTATGTTATGCACTGGCGCGTCTCCTGTTGTTTGTCTCACGGTGGGGTTTCTGCGGGGAGCTGGGGGTCCATTCTTTGGGGGACAAGTGAGTCTCACTTCCCTGACCTCAAGTCTGCTTCAGCGATCTCGTCCTCACTCTGGGGGGTTCTCACAGCTGTGAGTCAGAGGGGACCCCCGGCCACACTATCCTGTCACAGCGCAATATCTCTCCTTTCAGGTCCTGATTCATCAGACTTTCCTTCGCCCCGAGAGGCGCCTCTCCCAAGTCAGAGCCATTTTATGTGATTTCAGATCCTGGAAGCTTCAGCCTTCGACCAAGCCCGGGCATTGGTCAGGGATCTCTTCCTAGCCTAACTTCATGTCCGGGCCCCTCCAAGCCCGCCTCTATCCTAAATCCAGGCTCTCTTTGTCCGCCTCTGTTCCACTAACAAGCTTGTTTCTGCTTCCTCTGCTCTATCCTTACAGCCTCAACAAACGCCCCGTGAAATGTATTTATTGATTTGATTAGTGCACTCTTTATGTTGTCTGACACTTTATAATTGTTTTGTATCTCGTTATGTTGCCTTACTGGGCACGACTAATTGAATTATTGATCAATTTACGCACCTGAATATAAATAGCCTATGTTTTTACAAACGGGATGGCCATCCTTTGGTTTGTGTTTGTGGAGCATCCCAACTCAGTATTGGGATGATATGCCGGTGTTGAATAATGAATGTGAGCGGCTTGTGTGTTTTTAGCCTGTCGGTAGCCGACAGGAATTTAGGAAGTGAAGCTGAATAGGCTATACTGTGATGCTGGTTTCTCTCTCTCTCTCTCTCTCTCTCTCTCTCTCTCTCTCTCCCTCTCTCCCTTTCTCTCTCTCTCTCTCCCTTTCTCTCTCTCTCCCTCTCCCTCTCCCTCTCTCTCTCTATCTCTCTCTTAAATTCAAAATGGCTTTATTAGCATGACAGGAATGATCCAGTGTTGCCAAAGCATTTCAACACACATGTTACATAAAATAAAATATAATGTTAATAACACACAATATAAATCCCCCCCCCCCCCCCCCCCCCCCCGTCTAATTTAACAACAAACAGTGGGATCTTTTACCCTGACAAGATAGGGCCCAATAGCATTCCAATGTGTTAATTAATTTTGTTTCATTATGCCAATGCTCAATGTATGTCATTGTATGTCAATTTGTTTAAATGTTATTGCTGTAATTTTGTCACTGGCACTGTTGCTAAGCTAGTGTTTCTTTGCTAGTTGTCTCTCTCTCAGCCTAGCTCAGATGGACCCAGAATTTGGCTGCTCTTTTTTCAATGGGTACCAGTAAGGGGAAGTGACCTAGTTCAGCCCCAGTTTTCTTTATGGCATAGTAGGCTCTCTCGTGGAATGATAGTAAACAATGTGCTGCTATTTAAGAATTTTTACAAGAAACAAACATCTTTTAAAATGCATTTGGGTGATTTTCTTGGCTACCTTTTTCCTGAAATTTTTTATCTGTTTTCTGAATAAAATAACCTAAAGGTGATGCTGTTTTTGTACGGTGTTATTATTATTATTATTATTATTATTTATTTCTTAGCAGACGCCCTTATCCAGGGCGACTTACAATCGTAAGCAAAAACATTTCAAGCGTTATAATACAAGTAATACAATAAGAGCAAGAAATACAATAACTTTTGATCAAGTAAAGTACAAGTTTGACAAACCACAATTCAATAATACAGCAGGTAATAGTGATACTTACATCAGTGTTACATAAACATATGAGTTATTGACTCAGCTGCTATGTAGTACATTGGTATCAATACCAATCTATTACTGACCCAGCCAAAGTGTTGGGAACTGACCTAGCTACTGGGTCTAAATGCACAATCTATCTACTGTACATTAAGCTAATTAGTCTACATTACCTCTATACTAGTTCGCCTGTAACACTCAGATGTTGTGTCACTCCTAAAGAGGCCCTTAGGCGGTTTGTCTGTACAGTATTGATGGTTTTACTTATAATTCAGCGTAAAATACAAAGAAGCAAAAGTAACTAACTGAGGACAAACTTTATTAAAACTTTAAGGCTATATAGTATAAAGATAGAACCAACCAAAGGTATGGGTCTACCTTATGTTAACAGTATAAAACCGAATCAATGATTCTACTGCATATTCTCTACCTGTATGTTAATGACTGAGTTCTGCATCAGTAGAAACCTGTTAACCTGGCTGCTGTCAATTACAGTAATCTTACACGATGCATATGCAAAATATTTAGCTTAAACTGGATTTGTTTTCACCGCCTGTTGGTTTTGTGTCCATCTGGCACACATGTATAACAATGGACAAACAGATTTAATGCCAAATGGCAGCTGATTCATGTAACTTTTCCGACTGCTTCTTTCATGCTGCAATTGTAATAATCTTAATAGAAGCCCATGCGAAAGGGACGGATTCAAAATTAACATTTTTTTTCAGTGGTGTCCCTTTTTATTATAAACAAATTCGAATGTGAGTTCATTTTTGCATACCCAAGCATGCATTTCGAATGTCAAAATAATCTATTTGACATCCATTGCAAGTTTATCGATTACAAAAACGAAGGGAAAAAAGGAATCCTGAACGAATGCTTTTTTAATCTAAAGACTTTTATTTATTTATTTGTTTGTTTTTTTTACTTGGGTCAGCCTTCATTGTTGACAAGCAAAGATTGACAGTCTGATGGGTCTTTAAGCCCCCTTGGGAAGAACATTTCAAACTGATGCAAATTGATGGTAGCAGAAATCAAATGCTGGGTGTGTGCTTTTTGTGGTTTAAAGACCAAATTTGAATACAGGATAAAAGGGGCACAGTTAAGAAAGCATAAAATTCTGTTTCATTGTTAAAAAAAAAAACATTAATGAAATGAAGAGTGATATTTAAATACAATGATTTTTTTTCTTTTTTTTAACTTTTTTAACAGTATTTATATCTTTATTTTGTAAAAAAAAAAAAAAAAAAAAGTTTCAAGAAACTTAAATTAAAAGTGACATTTGGGAGTTTTTTGAGGCTACTTAACATTTAGGACAAGCCCTTATGCATTCCTTATAGAGAGATTGGTCAGCATTTCTGAAAGGCACGTGCTGACAGAACCCCATAGCAGTCACAGTTTAGCTTTATCTTGTCAACAGATATTTTTGTTCTGTATGGAACCTGGTTCCATTATGCTCCAAAGGCACTGCTCATTTAACGCCAGTATTTTGGTCAAGCTACTGGTAAAATACACCTAAATCTGTGTCTATTTCAATGTGTGGAGATTACAATAATTAATACATTATTAAACAACTCAAAAAAGGGCTAAACCAGTAAAAAGAGTCAAAATGCTAAAATGCCCTTTATAAACGCCTTTGCCTTGGAAACATCACTCCAATATCAATGAAAAAGGGAGCTACCATCAGCTGAAAACAGATCCTAATTCACAGCATCTCAGCTGTGTTTCTCAAGGTGACAAGTAAATTAAAATACACTAAAAACGGTGAAGATTTTATAAAAATAACCATCCCAGGTTTAGCTTGAGCAATACAGTTTAAATTGAATTATCCCATAGAAAATGTTTGCCATATTTGGAAATATTATTGCTTGTATTTGAATAAGTTGACACACACAGCTTACAATTCCACAGTGGCTGTATAATTTTAAGCATCAGGTTTGGGGTACAGTTATATTTGCTCATGTGGTAGTTTTATAATTGCTGATGTGAAAAGCAACTAGATGTAGATAAACTGGATTACATGTACTGCTTTAATTCAGCACACACTCATAGCAACACAAAGATATCAGCAATGCTTTGTGTTAAGTTGAAATCAACCACTTGTTTTTTTGCAAGCAGCAAGCTCAGCATCGACAAAAGCATTATTTTTGTTCTCATAAAACACTTCTTATGATTCCTTTCACATATATTTTAGTTAGAAAGTGATTATTTTATTAAACAAATGTTATTACAGAAAATGTGTGCTCACGTGGCTCATCTGAAAAACAAAGCACGGCTATAGCCAATTTACTTTGTAGAAATGTGGGCCAGGATTCCTTTTTTGTGAAAGGAATAGAACACCTTTAATAGGCACAAAATTAGTAACAAACAACTTAGCCAGGCGAACCATTTGAAGGTATAAAAGTATCAATAAATATCGAGTTTCTGCGTGGAGCTAGTACATTTTTTGTTCTGAGCAATTCCTTGCAAGTTTTCTACTTTTAAAATAGTTTTATGCTTTTCAGAAAATGTGCTTTTGTCCTTGTTGTTAAACATGGTTCACATAGGTTATGGCGCTATAGTGGTCTACGGTATAGCGGCACACTTTTTTAAGAATGTAACTCTGGCTATTTGTGTCACAAAACTTAATTTAAGATTCTTTATATTGAAAACAACTAGGAATAGTAACCCATTCATTTACACAGTTTGATGTTAATTACATTTCAAATGCATTTATATAATTCAATCATACATTCTGAGTAGTTGACAAGCATTTTAGACAAAGTGTCATATGCCATGCATTGGTCAACTCAGTACTGACTAAAACAGCCATCACACACTATATTTAATCCATTCAAATACCATACAATCTATAAAATATCCAAACTTGACCATTAACAATACAGCATTATTTAAGTTTACTAAAAGCAAAATGATTAGTATAGGTCTACTTTTTGGACAAGCTGTATAGAAAAAGCATGAAAGTATACACAAGATACCTATGCTAGTTTGTTTATGAGATGCTGGTGGGGCAGCATGAACATAGATCATGACCATTTAAGAAAAACTTGGGGGAAAAAAGGGATATTTACCTCACATGATGGTTGGTTTAGTAGATGTTGAAAGGCTCGAAGCTGCACTCTGACACGGGATGCACTGGCACAAGAGCATTACTGCTAGCCGACAGTTGTTAGCTTAACCTCCCCACCCCTCACGCGAAGGTAAGCTGGCCCTGCACATGCACCCATCATTACATTGATTAGTTCACAAGTCATCAAGCATGCCTAGTGAAAAAGCTGCATTGTTTGTAGCAACCAAGCCCGGAGGAATATCTAGGCAAATTCGGCAGTTGTTTAGTGCGGTAAATTTAGGTGGGCGGCAAAAAAAAAAAGTTCTCGTATATGTGTATATATTTTTTATTAAAAGTTTATTGGCTGTAAGGGACATTTGTAGTTTTACACTATTAATACATGCCTGATTGTATGCTGACATGCTGCATTCATTGTAGCAAATATTTCTCAGTAATTTTGCATTATGAAGCCCACTAAAATAAATGCAGATTTTTAGTGGCCCACCCCAGTCTCAGATCGTTACGTGCTGTTGCTGAACAGTGTGGCTCTGTTAGAAGATGTTTGTACTTCTTTATATTTCCTGATACCGCTTTCTTGTATTATTTTGTGGATAATGTCTTTGATGTATTTACAGCCAGTGATACGGTAGCCCAACTACGAAAGAAAAAACAACCAGTGACTGTAAGAATTATTATGAGAAATGTTTAGTTTGTTAATTAATATGCTCCTAGTTAAATCGTATTTACTGTCATTTCCGAACAGTTTGTGTTAGCTACATGTATAGCTTGATTCAATGTTAATTCAGTAGTAGTTGACTTGCCATGCCTGACTGATGGACTCAGTGACTGATTAGCTTAGACTAGAGAGAGCACCAGGGAGTGAGAACAAAGATGGTTACTGTAACTGCTGTTTACCTGTGTAGAGATCTGCATGAATGTAATACTAGTTCACCTATAAGATCCACTGTCCTTGTAAAAGATGCATGTTTGGAAAGACAATTTGATCAATTCAAGAGACCTAGACTTTGGTGCTGTTTGTACAGCCAAAAACTGTTGTCACGGAATGTTGCAGATGCCTCATGATGTCATACGTTATGGGCTGGAGAGGTCATTCCAGTTTTATTGATACTCCAAGTGCAGTGAAAAAACAAAGGCTTGTTTTGATTTATATATATATATATATATATATATATATATATATATATATATATATATATATATATATATATATATATGAGTGGTTATTCATATTTGAATGCTTGTTTAAGTACACATTTTATCTCAAGGTGACTGAAACCGTTATTCATTTAAATTAGTGCAAAAATGTTTCATATAAGCTGTTCTATGCTTAAGCAGTGTACAGTGGATAACAGCTGGGGACGGGGGAAGGGGGATGTAGTATCGCTTTTAATACCCCTGGAAAAAGTCTGCATCATTGCAATGGTATGTTACAAAATCAGAATGAATTTCATTTTTCATCAATTCAGGATTACTTGTTATGTAATGGAAACACAACAGGGGGATTTCAAAGCTGTATTTATACAAAATGTCAAGGCGGATCATTATTATTCAATTAAATACCTGAAAAGATCTTTACTGTTACTTTGGCTATATAATTAATTTTCCCTTCTTTAAAATGAAACCATTAGAGTTTAGACATGCCATCAGCGGAATCCAAGATTGCATTGCTTTATGCTTCAATGTTCTTCATGAAATCACTGCAAATAACTGGAAGGCAGCTGATGAAAACTCTTGTCATTCAGTGTATCAGATTCCATTTGTTTCTCTGGGTTGCTGCTTAAATTAAGTTACAAAAACTGTTGTTTCAGACCTTTTTTGCAGTGGGAATAACATTGAGGTCAGCAGTGTATTACAGTATTGGAAGTATTAGGAGTACAAAAGACCAAATAGACAGTTATTTGTACAGTGTAACATTAAATCCACCGTAGTACTAGCACTCTGAACAACAGTAGATATTCAGTGCTTATTAAATCTTTATGGATGGATTGAAGAGTTTCAAATATGAATGCATTGTATTTTGTTTATAAATTCACAGGAGTTAAATATTTATACTGACATGGAGCTGTAAAAAAAAGAATTGAACACATGAGTAAAGCTTAATGCACCGTTAGTTACATTAATAAGTGTTGGGTACTGTTTTTAATTTGTGACTGAAAACTCATTCAGTAAACCTTGTTTTGTTGTAGATCTGAACATTAGACACAGGACAAAATATGTTTCATGTTTGCAATACATATAATATTTACATAAAACATGTGTTCACATAAATTACTCTTTGTCTACAAATTGTTAAGCTGTTTTTGATGCTCTATTAAAAAATAAATTGGCAGGTATGATCAGCGTATTTAAAATTGTTGTAGCAAGAATCCATGAGTAATATAAACTAAAGAAATGTGTAGATTTAAAAGTATGATCATTAAAAAAAAAAAAAAAAAAACTTTGCACCAGTGATTTGAAGAGGCATGTCTATTTGATTTTATTAAATTGAATTATTTGGTCTATTGTATTTATAGTTCCTTTAAATAAAATGTATATAATACATGTATTTATTATTGTATTTATTTAATTAAAGTATTTGATGAACAATCCCATCAAGACAAGGATTCCATATTCAAAATTATATATGTTTTATTTTAGTAGCATTAACCCTTGCAGACTTTTACTAATACATCAATATGCCATTTTAATACCTAAAGGCATTTTTTTATACATTTATTATTATTATTATTATTATTATTATTATTATTATTATTATTATTATTATTATTATTATTGTGTTTTCAGACTCAATACTCTTGCCTAACTTTTATTACCTTACAGATAAAAAGTGGTGCTAATTTTGTACAGCAAACAACAGCCCATGCAGAAATTAAATGTGGAGTGATTTAATATAAAGTATCCACTACTGTGCCAGAGATATTTGGTGAACAGTCACTGTTCATTTTTCTGTTGTATTTTATTTTTGCCTGTGGAAAGTCTTACACTCATTACACTAGTGTCAGGTATTAAAAAAGAAAACCAAAAAATTAAACAGAGTAAGGGTGGAAAGTAAGGGTTGAGCTTAGACACTACATAGACATTTGTTTCCTTAACCTCAAGATAAGTCTGTGCCATTACTTGTAATTATTGGATCAATGAATGAGTTTGTAAAGACAAAAAGCAATACCACATACATATTATGTTGCTTATCCTTTTTTTACATCTGATTTCACTTTAAAAGGGAATTTCCGTCTACTGTGCATACCCCCATCCCAAAGTTAAACAACCCACAATTGACAATTGTTGCATTTTTTCATTTGTCCTCAGTTTTCACATGAAATGGATACTCTACCAATCATAATTATGACATGAGGGTTGGTACACTTTGGCATGTGGGTAATATAAACATGAACACACACATATTAAAAAAGCAGAACCAGGAGGCAGGGACATCTAGAGTTAAGAAAGAAGCCATCGGTTGCAGGTTACTCTACATTTGCCGTTTGTTTTTAAATGCTTTGCGTGGAGATGGCTCGTAACAAACCACATAGCAACACGTTTGTGTAGCCTAATTAATCTCGTTTACGTTTGCTTACTTTTAAAGCAAAACATTACCACATGTTTAAAGCACTTTGCGTGTTGTTTTTGTTCACTAACCTATTTATGGATGTGGAAATGCTTTTTCTATAAATGTTCACCAATTCGACCTTTTCACATATCCGCCTATACCCCAGTCCACAGGGGGGATGGATATGCGACGTTGTACTGTAGTATTCTGTTTGAATGATCTACATGCATGTTTTAAAATGATACAATGTTCAAGTATGGTGTTTAATGTGCAACCGTCCCATATTATGTATGGTTATATGTCATGTGCGTTGAGTGTAATTTAATAGCTGCTTCTTTAAGAACTTTGGATGTGTTTTGTATGCATTCAAAAGTTGTTTACCGATTGTATTTTTCAATGACTTTAGCCAGCCATTGTTACCTGATGTTTGTACAAGGTTTGACACGGATGTTGTAGCAAGTTAAAACAAATACCCTTTTCTTAAAAAAAAGTAGTTATCCTGGTAAAACAATTACTTAAAGCACAAATTAATCTTTATGAATTATAATACATGTAAATACATTTGGCTAACAAAACAAGACCTCACTGTACCACCAGTGGCGGAGTTTGCCCAACGGTGACTATTCTTAAAAGTAAGATACCACTTTCAAACGAGGCAACAATGACATTATTAGATGTATTGCATTTCACCACAGCAATCGTACAAAAAACACACTCACATAGGCAGTTAGAAATGAACCTTTTGTGCTTTCGCGGCGACAAAGACTGCAATTAAAGCTAAATAATCCTGTTTTCGGCAAATGTGGTGGACGATCAATTCATTCTGTTGCAGACTTGAGTTGAATTTAAGTTTTTTTCCCTTTGTTTTATAATAACTGAGCCACGATAACAGGGGTCCCCTTGGTGCCTGGGGCCCCTTGCAATTGCATGGGGAGTAGCCTATTCAAAGTTAAATTGCGTTGAAGAAATATTTTACACAGCTGGGCTATAGCTAACATACCGCTACTGTGTACAACTAATAACAACATAAAGCCACATTTAACACAATTTGCTACATAATTTATAGATATTTTGTTGCAATGCCGTAGGTTTTCTTGTATAAAGGAATTGCAACAGGTAATATGTATGTTAGCAACGTAATCCATGAAATAGACCCCATATCATATAGCATGGTGGTATATGTTCCTATTGGCTCCCTATAAAATAGGACACAGACATTGTGGAATACACCACCTTCGTTCCTTTCAACACCTTCAATAAAGGACATTCCATTATGATTTTGTTTCACAGCGGATAGTTCTCTCACCAGCAGCCAAGACGCCAGATGCAGGATCTGTGTTTGCTCTTTTCCATTCTTATTGTCTCAGCGTTTTAGACGAGACGACATCCTTTCCGAAGAAGTTTCATATTACCTTTACTTGTAGCGCCAACTAAATGCAATAACTAAAATTAACAAGTTGAAGAAGTGGCAGTTGCTGTTACTGTAAGCATTTGTTTTAAAACCAACATTAGGGACCGACAACTGTTGTGTGTGTTGACGGATAAAGGCGTCTGCCAAATAAATAAATACATAACAATGTTTCGATCAAACCGTAAAGACATCCTTATAAATCAGCATTCGGCCATGTAAACGATTTACATTATACAATTTAAGACTACAGTATGTAATCAAATTACTTATTTACAGTTTATAATAATAATAATAATAATAATAATAATAATAATAATAATAATAATAATAATAATAATAATAATATCTAAGTTAATACATGGGGCCGTATTCACAACCCATTAACCCACGTTTCTAGTGCTTTTATTTTAAACACAGCAAAAAAAAAAAATACATATATTAAAAAAATATATTTCTTTTTTTTTGTTTTGTTTTTTTTAGAAAATGTATCCTTTAATTGGATAAGACCTTTCTGAATATGGTCCCGGTGTTTATTTATAGTTTCATAGAATTACGGGTTATTACACTTAGAATGTTGATCAGTTTATTTTAGAAAATTGTCAGTCCCTTTTTAAGTCTTACAATATTGCAAGCGTGAAAATATCAACATTATCTATTTCTATAAGCTTAGTAAGCTTTTTTTAAACGGGGACTTTTTATCCCCTTATATAACCTAAAGTACTAAAGTAAAGTTGTTTTTTTTAAGGGTTTATTTTACAATATAGCAACTCAGAAGTCCAACATGTTGGCCTGTTGTATTGAAATGTTCAGTTATCCTGTTTTAACAGATGCCATCATAATTTAGCCTACTGTTGAAATCGAGTTACTTGTGCATTCACATAACCCCCATTCAAACTGAATGAGGTCAACACAGTAATTGTGGGATAACCAAATAAAAAAGTGTGTTCCCTTGTACACAAACATTATTTTTGTGTTGTTTCGAAACAGTAATTCGAAACAAAAACAAATATAATCTGACATGACATAAACAATAAAGTTAGAAAGAGAGAGAGCGCGAGAGACTATATAAAACAATAGCTTTATTATTTATGTTGTCTATCAATTAAAATAGATTTTTGTGTGCAAAACATTTACTTAAACTTTAGTCTTTGCTTCATTATAAAGGCCAAATATATTCAATTTAGAACCTACGATGTAAAAACAGTATACTATAAAATAAGAATCGCCGATTTAATTTTGTTCTAGTCGAAATAATCTGAAATGCTTTTAAATACTAATTAACAGAGAGTAGCCTATTCAAAGTAATGAGACTTCAGATTAAGGCGAGAGGAATTTGAGTTAATTATTTCTGACATGGTGCAAACAAATGAGACTGAGCATATTTGAAAGCAGCAAACTGTAAAACAGTCATATCTGTGATAGCATGTCATTTCTGAACTCCGTGTTATTTTACAACAGTGTGGGGAGCAAGACTTAACGTGGATAAACCCTCTGCGTGACGTGTGACACGCAGCATATCTTTAGACGTTTTATTATATGTTATTATATTTTGGAAAAACTTTAGATGAGTGCAAAGACAAGACAATACCTTTTTCTTTCGCTCCTCCTCGGCTCCGGTGTTTCTCTCGGGATCTATAAATGTATTCCTCTTAAGGCCCTGCCCCAACGCAATCCTGTTCAGGTCAAGTTTTCCATAGAATGCGCAGCAATGCAAGGTGCTACTCTCTATAGAGTACTGGTTCCAGCGTGAAAGATGGGGGCCCCAAGGTGAGGAGGCACCGATCACAAGCGTTATGTTTAACTGCTGATGGCATGGCTTTTTGTAAAGCAAACTCTCTTTGTCTTTGTAATATGCGTGCAGTTGGGCGTGGAAAAGTGTGTGTGTGTTTAGGGGAGAAGCAATTAATTTTCTCTAATTGTACCTCTCAATAACTGATTACTCAGACAAATATAATGTACAATACCATAGTAAAAGGAAATGTTATATTAATATATATTAATATATTAAAATGTGGGATCGATATGGCAAGACTTTAAAAGTACATATCTGAACTTGGCAGGTTTTGAGATATATATATATATATATATATATATATATATATATATATATATATATATATATATATATATATATATATATATTAAATGTATCTGTTTCAATATTGTAAGTACCTATATCTAAATGTATGCTGTTCAATTATTAAACATTTGGGGCTATAGTTTCAATGAAGGCTGTCTTTTGAAAGGAATAATTTGCTCGTCAGCAGTGGAACTCAGATGCAGCATTTCTGAGAAGCAAATGTCATAAAATCTTATAAAGATTATTTTAGAACTTATTGGTAAGAACTAACGCAATTTTCAGAGGTATGTAAATGAATAATGTACAGTATACGGGACAGAAAACAAAAGATTAAAATGCATCTCAAAATAAAAACAAATACGGTCAAACTGTTCCTACACGTGTCTAATTCTGCTTAAAGAAATAATTAAAATGTAATCTACAATATTATTTATGATATGAATCAAAACTCTCAACTAGCACCACTCACCTTCTCTGCATATTAACTGAATGTTCCATCTGATGATTAAAACGTGCAGTATTTATCAATATGATATAATGGACGAAATGCAACAGGGTTACATTAAAAATTAAAAGACTGTGTTTTTTTTTTTGTTTTTTTTTAGCTTGTGATTTCATTACTTTGAGTGTTAAAATAACCACCTAATGAGACCTGCTCATGCTGTGTACGTTTTGCGCTGACTTTGTGAAACCCTTGGTCTCGTTGTGACAAATCACATGTTTTGATTGTTTTAAGAGCCTTTTTCTTTCACTATTTTATTTGGTTTCTTTTGATGTGGGTTTTGTCAAGCTCAATTGCCATTGGGAGAAATGTGTCTTGCAATTACGGATCTCAAGAATGACCAATCCTATCTATAACAAGGCACAAGAACAAAACAAAAAAGGTTAATATGAATGAATATGCCTGTTAGTGACATGCTCCACTTCAGTAGTGTAATAAAATATGTTTAAAAAAAAAAAAAAAACATGAATAATGATTTAATAATTTAAATCGAAGTGATTGAGAATCAAGGCCTATAGTAAAGCATGCATCCGTAATGAATGTTATTTAAGGTCACATGAACACCGCTGCTGTTTTGCGTCACTGGATAACGGCACATTTATTTATTTATATTTTTCATTTGTTATTATTTATTTAATATAGCCTATATACACGTAATTATAGCCTTATAAATCAATCAGCGGAGTTGTCTCAGATATTGTTTTTAATGGTGTTTTAAAAGCAAGCCAAACTATTTCCAAAACTAAAGGGCGACGGGGGTCGCTGAGGATCTTCTTGTGATACGCATGGCTGCTTGAAGAGACATTACTGATTACTGGGCATGTCTGAACAGAACTCACATAGGTCACATTAAAAAAGAAAAAGAAAAAACAGCCCAAAAGCACCATGAAAACAACCCAGTGCAGTAATGTGGGTTTACATGCCCCTTCCTACCCCTTGTGACAAGTTATATCTATTGGTATTTTTGAAATAGGCCTACTTTTTTTAAAAAAAAAATTGTTTCCCTTTCAAAGTACCCTTTAAATTATGTTCAAAGATGGTGTCGTTGTGGATTCGCAGCTTTTAGGATAAAAAATGTCACAGCCATTTTTATTCATCAATAGTTAATTCACAATGAATAATAATAATAATAATAATAATAATAATAATAATAATAATAATAATAATAATAAAAAGAAGATCGTAAAAGTCTGTGTACAGGCACTGCGCATAACTTGCACGGGCCTATTTATTTCATTGTGATGAGGGCGTTTGAGGTCGAAACGTCTTCGTATTCACTTTTAACCTTCATACTCATGAATAAAGAATAAAAAAAATAAGAAATTGAGAAATTCTGACATAATCTCTGTGTTTCTGTTCATGAGTTCGGACATCCGAAACGCTGCAGTTTATTGTGGTGTAGAAAACCTTTAAATTATAACTTGTCGAATGTTTCTCCAGCACGGCACATCAGCCTATGTCCTACATGGATTGATTATTATATGCTTAGATCTAACAGGGCATTTGCATTGTTTTTGCTACAGCTTTGGTATGAAAATCTATAACACGTTTCCTCCCCACACCACAGCTTTGACAAAAACAAACACCCATAGAAGAAAACGTATTAAAACAGAGTGTGCACGCGCACGCGAGAAGCCGCGAATAAATACAACACTGTCACAAAATGAAAACGTTATGTATCTTTCCCCTCCTCCGTGTTTTACATAAACTTTCTTAATCGCCCTCAAGAAAGAAATCTTTATTCCCTATCAAATTACATCAGGCCTAAATATTTATTATATACATGTGCACATCTACAATAATGTAAATAGACAAGTCTTGAAATTTTCAGGCTTATTCGATACATGGACAATTATATTTATATTTTAAAAAACACGTGTTTCAGACTAAATTACAAGCTATCATCTTACTACATCAAAAGATAATGCATCCTAAATATATCCCATATACCACCATAAAGACCCACAAGTACAAAGAGGAATATGTTGTATTAAACATTATAAACAAACTGCTTCCAGTAAGTGTTGCCTTTTTAAATACTCCTACACTAAAATACGGTAATATTGCATGTGGATATAATTCCCCTGGTAAAGGAGATATGCTGTACAAACAGGCACAAATATATCAATACTGAGTATATGGTCTTAACCAAAACAAACCAAAAAAAAAAAACATCATATTTTATTTTAGTTTCACTTTAACCTTGTTAAAATTCTTTACAGAAATAAACAAAAAAAGAAGACAATAATTAAAACATACGTAGCCTAAATCATTACTGTATAGCGTTGAAATTAAAAATGCAAAACGTTGAAATAACATTAAAAAATAATAATAATAAAATGCAGACACTTAAATGAATCCGGTATGTGGATGTTAGACATCTTTGGATAATAGTAGAACTGTAGGCCTATAAATTGTGTGTGTGTGTGTGTGTCTATATATATATATATATATATATATATATATATATATATATATATATAGGGGGGATCCAACTGCCTATAGTACATTCTTTTTATGCTGTGTAAATACATTTTTTAAAAATATAATAATAATAATAATTAAAAAACCAATTGTTTATAATACCCCTTTACAAAGATAGACGCTTTTTTTTCTTTTAAAATGTATGGTCACATTGTACCTAGCGCTATTACGTCACGGTCGATAATAATTGGTGGGGATCATACAAGATCCATTCTATGGTGCGATCTGGGCAATAAAACGACCACTGCTAAATAAACAAATAAACATAAACAAACATAGCTGACCCACACAGAGGCCTACACGCAGGCTTCTGCTTTATATATATGTGTTGCTCCCTCTAAGCATTTACACAATCACGAAAAGAAAAACACACACAAATAAAATGTCAACGGTATAGTTCAACAATTATTGCATCTTTCATTTTATAGTCGGATGATAACATTACAATATATATATATGTGTGTGTGTGTGTGTGTGTGTGTGTGTGTGTGTGTGTGTGTGTGTGTGTGTGTTTGTTTATTTTAGCAGATCTATATGAAACCTGAACTGATCAAATAAAACCACAACACAGTCAGTGTGTATACCCATACACGGTCGCCAGCACTGATTTTTGTTTATTAAGGCGTTTATATGGACAAATCCACTTTATTATTAATATTCTTGTCGCGAATAAAACACTTAAATATTATTTACATAAAATACTAAATAATTTAAGGAACTATGTAGTTTATCTTTAGACTGACGGATTGAAATTTGTAATGGTAATACAATTTCAATAAAAACACGAAAACAGAAACATAAATTAAACTAAATATCACAGGTAAAAATAATCCTAAGGTAACAAGGGTCTTCCCTTTCCAATTGTGTTTATGGACAAAACAAACCAAAAAAAGAACAATTTTGCTCGTAAGGAATGCAAGGGTTTTGGATGTGTTATTACAACAGGTCATGACAAATAATGTCTTTCATTTATGCTTTTTTTTTTGCAGCTAGCATTTTACTTACAGCATTAATTATCATTATTTTTAATTTATTTCTTATAAAAAATAACATAAGTTTGTCAATTTGGGAAACCATATTTTTTAGTTTGCATGTTACTCATTGCCCAGCCTGGAAGTAATAGGATCAGTTTAAAAACGAACTAGCAGATGTAACCCTGTTTTGATGCGACAGGACCCCAGCAAATCCCGTAGAAACACCCGACGTAAAGGAAGGCAGTGACGGTCTCAGTGTTTCAGAAATCAGTGTAGAGGGCGAGCTGGATGGTACCCCGAAACCGCCTCCATTGTGCTGAACGGGCTGCGAGTGCTGGGCTCCAGAGACGAAATAGCCAGACTGTCCTGATAGTAAACTGACAGAAGACGTGCTCACGCCGTAACTGTTTGTCAGACCAGATCCACCCAATATCGGACGAGACAGGTCCCCGTTTCCCAACTGGTCAATCCCGGAAAGCAGAGAGCCGTAAGCATGGCCCTGGCTCAGAAATCCTGATGCAGACCTGTTATAATGAGGGTGATGCAAAGATAAAAATGGCGATATTTGCCAGTACAAAGGGTTGCTTGCCCTGTCGCTCAATCCCAGCCCGAGAGGCCCAAACCGAAGTCCTTTTTTCAGTGCCAACTTGCCCCTCGATGTTGTTGACCGCCTCCGAAGTTTGCCAGTTGTCCCCCCGATAAAGACATCGTCGCTCGACGGGTCCAGCATCCAGTAGTTCCCCTTTCCTGGATCATCGTAATGCCTTGGTACTTTCACAAAGCATTTATTCAGGCTCAGGTTGTGCCGAATTGAGTTTTGCCAGCCTTGTTTGTGCTCTCTATAGTAAGGGAAATTGTTCATGATAAACTCATAGATGCCATTGAGAGTCAGTCTCTTTTCTGGACTCTGTCTGATAGCCATCATTATTAAAGCGTTGTAACTGAACGCCGGTTTGTCGTATTTCCCATTTTTATTCTGTTCTTTCGGTCCGTCTGCCTCTTCCTCCCTGTGATTGTCCTGGTTAAAATAACACGATTCCATTTCCTCAGGCAGAGTTTTCTTTTCTGGGGCCCCTGAGTTTGGGTTGTCACTTTTAGAAGGAAACAGCAGGCTCTTGATACTAAACGAAGTGGATTTGGGAACCATTGTCGGCTCTTTCTGATCCCCCATCCCCAGCAATCACAAGAAGCCTTGGGTTTTGTGTTTAAAAAACTAAAAGGTCAGACACGATCTGATCACGACATTGCATGCATGAAGGAACTTCTAGAACAGAAGAGAGGTTGATGCGGAACGGAAAAATTAGTAATTAAGGTGGTTCCCTCTTACAGCTGCATCATCAAATGGGCGGCGCTAATAACGTGCTGACATTTTTACACGATGCCTTTAATCAAGAGAACTCTAGTTGTATTTAATTACATAAATGGTTCATATAGCACGCATTGCCTTTTGCAGAAATATGAGAAAAAAAACCCTGCAAATTACAGATGATCCATTTTAACTTGAGTGGAGTTTGCATAATAGCCTAAATAATTTATGTAAGTCGTGCTGGCACACTAAATATTGTTGAAACAAAATCTGCTTTAAAAAACTGAGGAAAAAAAAGCAAGTGCCACCGCAATATAGACCTCCCAACTCTCCCTTATTTGCCGGGACTCTCCCGTATTTTGTCTGCCTTTATGTCAGCAAACCTTCCATTTCTGCAAAAGTAATGGCCGGTGTGTGGTTAATGCAATCCCCGTCTGTACTCAGCAGGGTTTAGGACCCAGGGAGCCCTGTGGCTGGCATGCATTCAGCGCGCGAGACAAGGTACGGCGGTGCCTGTGATAAGCCTTCCTCGTCCGGTAAAAAAATAATATTTATCCAAATTTAAAGCTTCTTGAACCACAACATATTCTCACAAAATCCTAATTATGCAAGCTTGAAAAAAGACATACTTTCTGTAGACTATGCACGACTGATTTTAATGATGGACACGGGAGCAAAATGTTTGTGGTAAGCATGCGAGATCACAAAAACACCAAAAAGCCAGTGACGCTCAGAAAACCAGCGTATAACATCTTTTGTTGTCAAAAGAAACACTGAGATCAAGAAAGTTACATATGCAGAGACCTTTGCATGTTGTGACTGGTTCAGCAAATCTGTAGTCGACATGTTCCCAGACTCACACATTGCAAAGGATTCTGCAGGAAAATCAAGTCACACACATAGTGAAAGATAAACGCTGCGTTTCTATTACAATTTCAGCATCTACATTGCTTTAGAAATTAGCCATAGCTCAACCTTTAACGACGATGTCAATGTGCAGCACAAAACCCAGCCATTAGGTTTGTTGTGTGTAACAACGCCAACTGTCGTGCAAAACCAACTAGTCAGTGGACCTGTTTACTATTGCGGCTGCTGCCATGTCAGCCATACCTACAACTGTAGTACAACTGTAGAACCACAGGGGTCAAGAGAAAATTTGATTGTGAAGCACGTCATGGTTGTTTTTTTTATGTTCGATATTGTTCCTTTTAAAAAGTCTAGAAGGAAATAATAAAGTGGAATCGTTGTATGCCTTTCTCTATGTAGGTATTCACGTCAATTTAGGCCAATAAGATTTAAGTTGACAAAAGATCCCTTATTTTGAAAACTCAATGTTGACAGGTGTATTGTAATACTGTAGTAAATGTCTACATTCACAGAAAAATAGGCCTTGTGAACTGACAAATGTAGAGTAAAAACACAATCTGTTACTGTTTACTTGTTACGTATTTGACGCCTTTCTTTAACAGTGTAGTTGGCCTACTGTTTAAAGAAAATAAACATCTTATAGCCGACCCTAATGAAAGCATCCAACACATGAGGGTATGTTAGACAGGCGTGTCTTTAGGCCTGTTATTTAAGAGTAGCAACGTAAACAATGAAAGCAAAAATAAGTAACATGGATTTTTTAACCACAAATAAAACAAATGGACGTCAAAAAAATAAAACATTCACGCACAATGGCTTTAAGGAAAACACAGCAAACAGGTGCGTCTTTTTAAACGACATGGACAGTTACAATTTATAATTTTCTCTCTGTCTCTGTCGTCATCTATATGGCCTGCATGCAGTGTAAACGTTTAAGAAAAAAAAATTTAACCGGCTTATCACTAAAGCAACACGATATTTATATAAGGATTATTTATATAAGGCTATAATTGAGACGCAAAAACTTGCTACCCTTTTATGGGGTTTTAGTTATTATTAATTATTTGTAAATATTTTGTTTAAATGTGTGTGTGTGTGTGTGTGTGTGTGTGTGTGTGTGTGTGTGTGTGTGTGTGTGTATATATATATATATATATATATATATATATATATATATATATCTGTGCGGATAATTGTTTTATAATAAACTCAGTTTTGTTTAATTAACCTACTTTTTAAAACAAAATATAGTAAATATACAAATTAACTGTAACGCGTTTATATATGATATTAGATAAGATATTAATCAACAAAATGTATTCGTTTTACAAGAAACGATTATTACTATTTTAACCTGTTTCGCCGGTAATTTGAAACGACAACGAGTTTCATCGAATTAAAAAAAAAAAATGTAACGCATAATTTAACGAAATTAAAACTAAAATCTTAAAAACAAGCTAACATGTTGAAACTTACAATTTTAATGAGCAAACCACTTGATACACATTTTTTAGGATTGACGACTGGTGGTATGCCTATGTTTCGCGTTACCCTTATTTAAATTAAAACGTGATTAATTTACTAACCAAATGCCTTGTCTAAAGTATATATCTCTGTGTTTGCCCCCTCCCCAATATTCTTTTTACAGAATTGTAAAACTTAAAATGAACCCCAAAGTTGCACAATATGAACTGTTGTATTATTAAGATCTACAATATGTTACATAGCCTACCACTGTATGAATTATTCTATTAAGATCTACAATATGTTACATAGCCTACCACTGTATGAATTATTCTATTAAGATCTACAATATGTTACATAGCCTACCACTGTATGAATTATTCTATTAAGATCTACAATATGTTACATAGCCTACCACTGTATGAATTATTCTATTAAGATCTACAATATGTTACATAGCCTACCACTGTATGAATTATTCTATTAAGATCTATAGTTTGCTCAAAACAACGTGGTGCTGCAGTTTGTTAGAAACATTCTGTCGTATAAAATAGATCAAGTACTTTCTTCAGCTGATGGTAAACACAATTAGAGAATGATCGGTTATATTGCTTAAAATACAAATATCTAATAAGGGTTATTTTTGGCACGGGATAAATTAAATAGGTGCATAGCAACACCATTATTTGGTGTTAAGTAAACTTCCAATGTTGTTACTAATGAATGTGGAGTTTGTTTATTAATAATAATAATAATAATAATAATAATAATAATAATAATAATAATAATAATAATAATAATAATAAATGTATTCACCTAAGTTTGCGTAAACATAACTACTTCAACTATCCTGCTGCAGATTTTAATTGAGATGTTGAAACTTGATGAATGGGGTTAATTTAATCTGATTGCGTTTTTTTTCTGGCTTTAAAAACGTTAAGTAACGTAAAATATACTGATAATTAAACACAGATCAACAAAGAAAATAGAAACAAAAATATTGTCGACTGCCTCTGACTGCTACAGAACCTACAATACACTAACTCCATTCGTAATTGTATTTCAAAGCAATATGAAGCTACAGCTTTATAAAGTTCTGCAAGACGTATGTAATTGTAAAAACATATATAAATATTGCAATCTTTCGTGCTTTAACTGCATAATTCTATCTATTGTCTTTATCACTCAATGCCATTTCGTTTGATAATAGCGATCGCAATAACAGTGCACGTCATAATGCTCTTCCCTGGGCTGATGAGTATGACGAAGTAGCCTACCGTCTGTGCAGGTTTACTTTTTTAAGGTTATTTTGAAAGAAAATGAGCTGGGACACGTACCAACGACGCACAGAGCGCAACGGAGAGAGATTGAACAGACAGGACAGGCGGCAGAAGAAGCAGAGACGAAACGAAGAGAGGAGGTATTGCAGCCGAGTTGACTTCAACAAGTATTGGAAGAAGCGGGGCTGCAGTGGCTGGACAGACGACTTAATTTAGTTAAGTACTAATTGTAGTTTATTTAACAGTCCCACATTGCAAGGCAGTTGTGCTGTTACAAATCAGTGCATTTTTAATGTGTGACTAGTGTCCTGTGATATCGTAGTTAAATGCTGTTTCCTTTTAAGAATATAAGAACATAAGAAAGGTTACAAGCTTATTGATCCCAGAATCTCATCAAGCAGCTTCTTGAATAATCCTAGGGTGTCAGCTTCAACAACATTACTGGGGATGTAGTTCCAGACCCTCACAATTCTCTGTGTAAAAATGTGCCTCCTATTCTGTTCTGAATGCCTCTTTATCTAATCTCCATTTGTGACCCCTGGTCCTTGTTTCTTTTTTTCAGGTCTATCGACATTGTCAATACCTTTCAGAATTTTGAATGCTTGAATCAGATCACAGCATAGTCTTCTTTGTTCAAGACTGAATGGATCCAATTCTTTTAGCCTGTCTGCACACGACATGCCTTTTAAACCCGGAATACTTCTGCTCTTCTTTGCACTCTTTCTAGAGCAGCAATATCCTTTTTGTAGTCAGGTGACCATAACTGAATACAATATTCTAGATGAGGTCTTACTAATGCATTGTAAAGTTTTAACATTACTTCCCTTGATTTAAATTCAACACTTTTCACAATATATCTGAGCATTTTGTTGGCCTTTTTTATAGCTTCCCCAAATTGTCTAGATGAAGACATTTCTGAGTCAACATAAACCCCTAGATATTTTTCATAGATTCCTTCTTCAATTTCAGTATCTCCCATATGGTATTTATAATGGGCATTTTTATTGCCTGCCTGCAGTACCTTACACTTTTCTATATTAAAAGTCATTTGCCATGTGTCTGCCCAGTTCTGAATGCTGTCTAGATCATTTTGAATGACCTTTGCTGCTGCACTCCTCCTATTTTTGTGTCATCTGCAAATTTAACAAGTTTGCTTACTATACCAGAATCTATATCTATCTGTTTTATATACATATTAGTTTGATCTTAGTTAGCCTTAAATGGGATTGTTGGAGCTTTGTACTTTTATTCTGTCTCCACTTTTACTGATTATTATTATTATTTATTTCTTAGCAGACGCCCTTATCCAGGGCGACTTACAATTGTTACAAGATATCACATTATACATTATTTCACATTATACAGATATCACATTATTTTTACATACAATTACCCATTTATACAGTTGGGTTTTTACTGGAGCAATCTAGGTAAAGTACCTTGCTCAAGGGTACAACAGCAGTGTCCCCCACTGGGGATTGAACCCACAACCCTCCGGTCAAGAGTCCAGAGCCCTAACCACTACTCCACACTGCTGATGATTAGAATAGAATGATTATTATGTCTGTTCTCCTGTTTTGTGATCAGACCACTGGTTGTAAACTTTGTTTGTAGCTATTCGACTGTGCATTCTTTTTCGTGTGACTTACAATATTAGGTATTTTAGAAAACTAGGTAAGGTTTTAGTTTTATTAATGTATTAAAATAAGAGCTTTTGCTGCATTTTAGTTTTTATATAAAATATTAAAGGAATTTAAAAAAAAAATTGTTTTAGAGTTTAAACCTGTTGGGATGAACAATGGCTGTACCCGCCTTGTCTGTGTTTATTTTAGCTAACCATTGTTATCGCCCACAAGCATCAGTGCAGAGTGGGACAGGATTTCAAACGCTATCCCGTCCCATCAGAACCTTACTGGACAAGCACTGTTGTGGGACAAGAATTCTGGACTTGTGTGAGAACAGAAGGAGAGTGAACCTGAAGCCTCTTACAAGTATGGTAATCAGATCTGAACGGTACAGGGCTTGGCTGGGTGAGCGGAATTCATGGGGGACGATGTTAATTGGCTTTACAATTACAATGAGTGGCCATTGTGAAATTGTAAATTGTGGGAAACAAGTGGTTGCATGCGTGGCTGCCTGTACATCCCCGACGGTGGCACTAGAGGCAAATGTTTTAATTGCTGTGAACCCTGCACAATTTCAGTTGTATTGTATGTATACTTGAATTGAAATAAAGAACTGTTAAATAGTGATCTGCAGTCTGTCTTCTCAATCCTGGTTGGTGGTGGATCTCAGTTGTTGTGGCTCCCTTAAATAAAAGCAAAGGTGTTATTTGTTTTCTGTATTTCGTTCTCTGTACGGGTAACTACCCTCCTGGCCTAGTCGGTACTACATCCCACGACTGCAACGGCCAGGTGACATTTACAGAAACGTATATCGGATTTCTTTAAATGAATAATAACAAAACAACACTGACCAAGTTGAGCTGTGCATGAAAACATGATATCCATGTGGCAACTAAAAGAAAAAGAAAAACCCCTAAAAATAATTACGTGTCCTCCCAGACTGGCATTTCCTTTACCTTATGTTAGTTCCAATAGTTAACCAGCAGGTTACCAGGGGAGGTTCTCCCATCTTCAGACGTAACCTTTCAAGTAGGCCTACTGATTCAGCTTCCCCTAAGACCCCTCGTAAGACTTCAAGTTGTTCGGTTTCCCACAATCATTTTGTTTGGGTTTCAGTCAACACCACTTACAGGTGTGTTTTGGGTGTTTGGGAGCAGAGTGCACTCCAGGCACCTTCGATATTTCTGTTTCCTTTGTTTTTCTGGATTACTTTTGTAACACAGGCACACGTTTACACAGATTAAAACAGTTTTTTTTTAAAAAAAAACAATCTGGACATAATATTGTCAAAATATTGGAGTAGGGGTTAGGAGCAGATTATAGTACAAATTACTTTTTATAATTTGCCTCTGCATAGTTTATAAACAAATCCTTGGCAAGTCAAAATGCTGTTTCTGTCACATCAGATGAAATTAATTAGTCATCATCCACCAAAAATGGTCTTAAATGTATAACTGGTATACAAGTCATTAAAAATAAAAAGGCCCCATTTTTAAAACAAAACAGTCCTCTCATGAATAATACAATCATAATTTCAAGAGTATATATAATCTATTCTCTTACACTACCCACCAAATGTTTTAACAGTGGTACTGTACTTCAGAGGGCTTTGTGGCACAGTAGGTTAGTCCAAATTACATAACCTTCGCTAGAAAAATCCAAGCACAGCGGCTGAAATAGAGAGGAATCAGGTTGTTATAGAACTACATTTTAGGATGAACTGAATCAATTCAGCATTGGGTGGCTTATCAAGATGGGGTCAAGGCAAGTCTGTTGACAACATGCTTCGGAGCAACAACATCAGCAAATGTGTTAGAGCCACACAAAGAGCACATATGGTATCCTATTGTGAGTGAACTTCCGGAGAGAGTTATATACAGTATTTGTTATAGCTGGCAACAAGCTTTTTATTGGCTAAAATTAGAGGGTTTTTTGTTGAATGTTAAGTGTGAGACATAATATACACAGGCTAGGGGAACAAAAAACTCCCAACCTGGGCTGGTTAGCATCCTATCAGACTGAGTATGCAGACTTAAAATAATTGTGGCTAGCAATTATTTTAAGGGGGATCATGGGTTCAGTCCCAGGTGGAGGACACTGCTGCTGTACCCTTGAGCAAGTTACTTTACCTAGATTGCTCCAGTAAAAACCCAACTGTATAAATGGGTAATTGTATGTAAAATGAATGTGTACAAAAAATAATGTAATTGTATGTAAAAATAATATGATATCTTGTAACAATAGTAAGTCGCCCTGGATAAGGGCGTCTGCTAAGAAATAAATAATAATAATAACTAAATAATTCCATTAATCTTAGTTACTTTACACTTCCATTAGCTACATTGTGTAGTTTTGAAATGTTAGAGCACACATGTGTTTTCATTTTAAAACATGGTATCTGGTACTACTTGAGGTTGAAGAGAGCTCTCGGCTTCAATGCCTTATTCTTGTGTAATCTGTTTGCGCTCAGCAGTGTCTTCTGGGTCGAAGCATGTTACTGGCTGAATGTATGCCAGTCAATAGGGGAAACAGATGTTTGGTTATAGACAGGAAAGAAGCCAGGGAAGGGGTGGGGACAAGTTCACTCTCTGGGTGAAATGACCCAGGAAGTGCAAGGCAGTCTAAAAGCATGGTTTGAAAACAGAGATGAAAATGCAGGTTTGCTAGAACA
This sequence comes from Acipenser ruthenus, assembly GCF_902713425.1. Lineage (NCBI taxonomy): Eukaryota > Metazoa > Chordata > Actinopteri > Acipenseriformes > Acipenseridae > Acipenser > Acipenser ruthenus. Next base: position 73,523,304 of record NC_081193.1, on the reverse strand, counting down.
TGTGTTTCTTTCAAAACTGCACATTTGAGATCTATATAATGATTGGATGTGTATGGTGAAGACATTTTATGGAACTATTTTGTTCGCTACAATAGGAGGCAGTGTGGTCCAGTGGTTAAAGAAAGGGGCTTGTAACCAGGAGGTCCCCGGTTCAAATCCCACCTCAGCCACTGACTCATTGTGTGATCCTGAGCAAGTCACTTAACCTCCTTGTGCTCCGTCTTTTGGGTGAGACGTAATTGTAAGTGACTCTGCAGCTGATGCATAGTTCACACACCCTAGTCTCTGTAAGTCGCCTTGGATAAAGGCATCTGCTAAATAAACAAATAATAATAATGACTTAAAGGGTTCCCTCAGTTTTGTTTTTCATACTTGCAGGGTACATGCTGTATTATTACTGTATTATTTTATTTATTTATGTATTTATTCGTTTATTAGCAGACACCCTTATCCAAAGCGACTTACAGTTGTTACAAAGTATCACATTACAAAATATCACAATACAAAAAATCATATTACAGATAAGCAGTTATAAAATACAATACAATCAGTAGTAAGAGGAAATTCAAATGAGAGAAAATAAAAAATACAGTAAATAATTAAGTTTGAGAGTGATTATGAGTAACAGCAGTTAAACTTCAAAATATTTGGTTATACAAATTACACTAAGAGCAGGTAATAAGCACAATAAATGGATAAGAACGATTTCAAATAGGAGCAATTACAAAAAAAAAAAAGTGAATATGTGAATAATGAGAGGAATGTCTTGTAAATATATGTATTGATTGAGAACAGGTGAATGTATTATGATTTAATGTATTTTGTGTGTAGTTAAAAACACGATGTATTACTATTTAAAAGTAATGGTTTATTGTATTAGTATGATTTAAATATATTGCTTTGTGTTTAAAAACACGCCGTTTTGTTTGTTATTAAATCTGGCCGGGCGCCTGCAGGCTTGCCTGTTAAAAATGCAGTCTTGCCTGCCATCAGTTCCCCTGCATCCTGACAAAACATGGATACTTTTTTATTTTTTAACATTGTCAAACTTAAGCCAAGGAAAATCTTTCAGCCACTGTTGGTTGAACGTATGTGTTATTTTGCTACTTACAACTGTAAACACGCTGTAACTAACATAGCCCTTCTCCAAGTTCCCTGTTCGCTTTCATCTTCTGACATACCTTCATTGCTCATTTCTTGTAAAGACGCCGACATATCTGAATTTTGTTCATCGCGGTTTTCTTTTGAAACCTCTCCAATCAAATGAAAATAATTTGTAATTTTCCTCATCTTGGTTTGACATGTTTTGTTTTCAAATTGTCTTGAAACCAGCAGCCATCGCACTGTTAAAGCACTGAAATTGGCGGGGTATGGGATTTGTGGTTTTTAATGTGTGATTAACAGTGGGCAGTGGACACCAATAAACTACAATGAGTACATTACGACTGAGCTATGAGAGTTGAGTTCTGACTGAGGTTTTTTTTGTCTTGTTTATATACTTTCAGCTGAAAAAAAATGAGTTTTATTTTTTATAGTCAACCTTTAGGAATTTCTAAATTAAAATGTACGTTCGCACACGGGTCTTTTTAGTCTTTATATGCAGAAACTGTCGGCATATTTTCATCTGTGCTACTGGACGACACAGAAGGCTCTCCCCATCATCCGTTACAAAAACTGTTGCATGCTTATATGTTAGTGCTTGTTCTAATGTGTCCCGAGATCCGCCAAAAATCTTTTGCGATCCACGTATTGGCCACCACTGCAATAAACCAAAAACAAATACATTGTACACATAATTGTTAACACGTCTAGTTTCGTAAATATTGGAGCCTAGAATGATATCTCTGTATCTAGACAGTTTGGTCGTATTTAAATAGTATGACTGCCATCTAGTGGATAAGAGATGCAATTTACTAATTTTGTTAAAAGTTGCAAGAACATTCATTACAGTCAAGTAAAGTCCCGTTTCTTGAGTAATTTAAGAGAAAAGTGAATTATTGCTAAGAAAAAACCTAAATATTACCTCGATTGCACTCCTGTGCCTTTGAAAGATGTTTGTTGTATGTCTTTAAATTTAAATTAATCTTGCACTGGTGATTTCACAGGCAATTAATTGTGGTACACTAACCTATAGTCTAAAACTGATGACATTAAATGGGTTAATAATCTATTTTGTGACGTTTTTTTTAAACATTTGGTTTTACAATGCTTAACGTACACGTTTTACACTTCTTTAACACCATCGTGTGCCTCTGCTTCCTTCGATTAATATGTTTTCCCTGCACAGCACGTCATACGCAAATTAATCCCGTAAGTGCGTCGTAACTCGATATGAGAACGCTGAATAAAAATTCGTTCTGCATGTCGAGGTACAGAAGGGGTGATTTTGTGTTAACTATACTTCTACTAGTACTAGTTACAATGTCAGACGTAGTTAACGCCGATGCAAAGATGCTTTCCCTAGACTTTGAGATTTTTGGTCGTGTTCAAGGTAGGTAAAAGAAGGCTGAAGTTTTTTTTATTTATTTTTTTTCTTGTTCGCTCTTGCCAGGATCAGCTGCATGTCCCAATTAAAAATAGAACCTGTCGCAGTGCAGCGCAACAGTGTAATTGGGTCAAAAATCATGCTTTGTATTTACTAAGCTTGCTTGTATTGCTTTAAACATGTTGTTATTTTCTCACTCGTCCAAATATTAACCCCATTCTCTTCATGGGCACGTTATCAAGAAGTAAACCAAAAGACCTGAAGCAAAACAGAAGCACAACTCAGAATACAACGGGGATTGCAGCTCTCTACTGTCCCCATGTGGAGAAACAATCAAATTGCATTCTAGAAGATTTTGTACATATTCAATCTAGCCATTTTATCCACATAATATATGTATATGTGTTTCTCATTCAACAGGTGTCTGCTTCAGAATGGTAAGTAATGTAGTTTAAGTACTTTAAATTTCAGTATCTTCTTTATGTGTAAATAGTTTCAGTGTTAACTTGATAGGAGTTCATGCATTGGTGCATACCTGGAGAATATCCTGGTGTAATTTGGGTAAATGGAGCAATCAATACCATTGTTTCATTATAAATGAAGAAATACATTTAAAAAAAAGACTCAGTGAAAAGCTGCTGTTTTAAAGCTGCAGTGTCCGTCTACAGCATATGCTATCTGATTACCAGAGTCTTCCCTAGTTTTGCCTTTAGCAGTTTTCCGGTCCCTAGGGGTTGTTTATGCTCTAGGGACCCGTCAATTGAAACCTACTTGCCACTACTTAACTGCTGTGTTTTTGGATCTCAATACTGCAGCTCTTTAACCCTTTGTTAATCAAGCTGGGGGTTAAAATAGACCCCACTATGTGATACAGTCATGCACCAGGTGCTACTCGCAGCAATAGGAGGTTATAAATGACATCGCTAAGCTCACTATTTAAATGTTTTTTTTTAGAAGTTGAAGTTTGGACCCATGCTGGAATGATCACTTAAAGCAGGTTTCTGGTTTGCTCTTGTGTTGCAGTACACTGAGGAGGCAGGCAGGAAGCTGGGATTGTCTGGCTGGGTTAAGAACACCAGACAAGGGACTGTAGTGGGCCAAGTGCAGGGAGCAGCTGACAAAGTAAACACTATGTAAGTACATAATTCACAATGCTTGAATACAAAGTAAACACTATGTAAGTACATAGCACACAATGCTTGAATGCTAAGTGAATTGTTGCCCCCTAGTGGCCAAAAAGTACCTAATTATTTTCAAATTCATACATATGTAAGCATCTGTCCTTGGGAGCATCCTTTTTGTGACCACATCTGTCTCTGAAGTTAATCATATCCAGGAAGGTATTGTACAGGGATAAATATTTTTGGGAAGGCTTGACTCTGTCCATGCATTTTATTTGACATCAATACTGATAATGGTATCCTTATGTCAGGGAGTTTCATTTCAACTTTTCCTTATCTTTTAAACAGAAAACACTTGGGGATATAAAACTGTCCAGCCTGCATGCTGCCTTATATTAATAGTGGAGGCTTACAGAAAGGTTTGCACTTGCGTGCAGTCTCCCTGCTTGGAAAGCATTCTAACAGATTTCGGTTACTGATTTATGGCAGACACCGAAATGTTTTTTCCTCAGAAGGACTTTTCCTATACCTAAAGCACGTTTTCTGCAGTCATTTGTATCCCCTAAGACTAATAATTTGTTACTGGAAAGGGCATGTCATAATTCTAATGCCATTAGCATTAGTAGAGTGCCTTTTATTCATATTTTTGTTGCTGGAAGAAAACCTTTGCACATTAATAATTTTAAGTGGGGTAGTGAACAAGCACTGATTCAGATGAGTGGCTTACTTTAATGTTTCTATTCATTCAGCATCATGATGGACAGTTTGTTTGCTGCTAAAAAGATAGAGCAAACAGAGTACTGTACATTACATTAGGAATATTAGTTTGATAAATATAGGAATCTAGTTAATTAAAACAGAATACAACTCTGGTACAAACAAGTCTAAATTAATAAGAAACTACTGGATAAGGAGCAGAATTAAAAATGTTTTTTTTTAAGAACTTTTACTTGTTTAAGGCAATGAAAACTACAGAATGTACTCCACCATATAGACAACAACGGGGCAGCAGTGTGGAGTAGTGGTTAGGGCTCTGGACTCTTGACCGGAGGGTCGTGGGTTCATATCCCGGTGGGGACACTGCTGCTGTACCCTTGAGCAAGGTACTTTACCTAGATTGCTCCAGTAAAAACCCAACTGTATAAATGGGTAATTGTATGTAAAAATAATGTGATATCTTGTTACAATTGTAAGTCGCCCTGGATAAGGGCGTCAGCTAAGAAATAAATAATAATAATAATAACTTCATATACATCTGTGAAGGCTTTATTAAAAAAACCAAAAAAAACAAAACAATAGCACATAGATTTAGACACCTGAAAAGCTATTGAAAATAAAACAAAGTTACCAAAAAATCCAGATTCACTCATGGACTTGATGGGGGTCCTGAGATTGGGAAGCTGAAAGCTCTGTCACCTTGAGCTTATTCCTGGGGATGGAAAGTAATTCAAGGCCAGAGGAGCAAGGTGAACTAGGAGGTCTGTGGAGAAACGATCTTGTTTAGGTATGCAGGGACCAGACCATGTCCAGCTTTAGTGAGGAGCAAGAGTTTGATCAGGAAACTACCTGACAACCAATGCAAGGACACAATGAAACATGTTCCATGTAGAAACATTGATATTCTTTGCAAATCTTCACGTGCTTTTTTTATCAATCTAATTACTTGGATGCTAAAGAGAAACAGCCTAAAAAGGTGAATACATTACTTTACAATTCTTATATGTTGGTAGAGAACTAACCTGAAAATCCTGTCAGCAATCTTGCTTGTTTTCAGTTCCATACTGTGGGGTTTTAAGTTACACAGATTCATGTTGTGTCTTTATAATGGCACATCTAAGCCGTTTGAGACTAGCTTCTCAAAGTCTATATAATTTGTCCAGGATTCTTAATGACACGTGAGACTGAATGGGAACAACAAATAGAAAACCACTACACTGGACAGCAGCATCCTCTTAGAAAAACCATGCAATGTGATCTTAAACAGCGTTAGGTCTCAGTAATGCCACTCTTTAACTCAATATCAATCTGCTGGTGGTTTCCATCAGGAGTTGTTTTTTGACCCTATTATTAAACAAGAATGGCTTTGCTTTTCTAGGCAGATAAGAAGCACATTTTAATCCAGGCCATTATGTCACTCTGATGAGCAGATCTGTATTTACTTCTTGTAACAATAATGCCTCATAAAACAGTCCTTGTTTAAACAGACGTCTAACATGTCAATTGCATGTGACTGAGGATGTTATGTTTATTCCCCAGACAAGAACACCTGCTTTCCACCTCCAGAAGCTCAGGTCATGCTGCACTGTAGTTAGTTCATTTCTACCAGACCCCTCACAAAGTTAGTTCAGTTGGTCTCAGTCTACCTCTTAGATCAGGGCTTCCCAACCCTGGTCCTGGGGACCCCCTGTGTCTTCTGGGTTTCATTCCAACTGAGCTCTCAATAACTTAACTAGACCTTTAATTGAACTGATCATTTTCTTAATTATACCTTTTTAATTGTTCTCAGCTCCTAAAAAGTTGCAGCATTCCAGTTACTTATAAAATGTTATAGCTAACTTGAAATCTGCAACTGTTTAAGAGCTGAAAACAAGTAAAAAGGTATAATTAAGCAAATGATCAGTTCAGTTAAGGGTCTAGTTAAGTAATAGAGAGCTCAGTTGGAATGAAAACCAGCAGACACAGGGGGTCCCCAGGACCGGGGTTGGGAAGCTCTGTCCTTTATAAAAGGGGGTGACACCTTCTCACTGAATGGACGTGTGCACCCTGCTGTAATCTGCCCATCACAGCGCTGGAGGCCAGACCAAACAGACCCAAAACAGCTGCACTTGTTTGCTGTTTTAAGGACCAATCAGTGCTTGACTGCAGTTCATCACCCTTGAGCAAGAAACTGTATAAAGATGAATACTGTAGAGCTGTGCCAGACAATTATGTTTCCAAAATGACGACAATAGGAAATTATGCTAAAAAGCTTTTTTGAAAATGAACTATTCAGCTTGTCTATTTTAATAATATATATTTTTTAAATGGTTTACAGTATTCAGTTCTGTTAGATGTGGACTTGTGTTTAAGGAAAAAGTACACTCTGCTGATTGTGAATTGTATTAAAGGCAGTTTTCAACAGCGGGGGCTCATATTCTTAATTCCATGTTTTAGAGGACTGTCCTTGTGGCAAGAAGACACTGACCGATTCTGTTCAGGGGGATGGACAATGTTATCAGTGCTTTCCAAGTTCCTGTCCAGCATTCTTTTCCTTGTGAACCACAGTGCATGTTTTCCAACTGGATTGAGATTTACTGTAGTGCTATTGTGAGGAGTTAGTCACAGCTAGCTGCTTTGAAATGGAGTGTGGGAACGCTGCAGCAGTGTGCATGGGTGAAAAAGTCACATTTGTAAAACTTGCTGTATAGAAGCCTCTTTATTCTTTATAGTCCTTGGATGATGCTGATGATAATTCTATGAACTATAGACATGGGCCAGGGGTCCAGATAGTGTTAATCATGCTTTCAGATTAATAAGTCTGGATCAAATCTTAGAATTAGTTTGTTTCTTTCACTCTTATGGTCACTGGTGATGAAAAGTGAGCTTGCTGTCCCACACAATCAAAAAAGTTAAAAATTCTGATTCGCCCGAAATCACCCCCTTGCATTCTTGAGTACCAGGCAGGTTTTCCATGGTGGCTATGGAAATTAATTATTCAGCTAGATTTGTCATTTTTATGTTGTTGAATGAAAAATAGCCAGAATTATTACTTCTCTGCTGCATCGTCTAGATTTAAACAAATCACACATCTATAGTATTAGGTTATTTTACTGTTTGGTTGGTTCTGGTTAATTTGCATTATTACATAAGAGACAAGGCAGCCAAATACATATTACCAGCAGATGTCATTTGACATGGAAAATGATTTCTTCTAATCCTATCAGCCAGCATTAATCTCAAGTCACCTCTCATGGCCCTTCGTGTCAACTTCATGTTTTTCTTTCTGCGTAATTAAAAGAAAGAAAAAAGGAAAAAAAGCCCCATCTTCAGTGGAATTTCAAAGCAGAGTCTCATGGGATGTATTTCATTTTAAACGTTTAATTGTCTGGATAACATTTTCTGGTTTAAGGCATAACTCAAAATGTAAAGCTTCTTTCATTCTTTTCCAGCTGAGAAACACCTTCTGCCTGCCATGAAAAATAGGCTGGCTCTACAACATCTGTTTATATTTGTATTTCAAGCAAAGAGATGGCTTGAATTCATAGCACAAAGTGAATGTTTTGGCCTGAGAAAAATCCTCTTGTAATGTAACTTCTGAAGTAGAACAGTAAATCAAAGAAGCCATCTTGAAAGTCTGCATCAGATTGTGCTCACATAGTGCCTGTGGATGTGTCATTTTGAACAGAATGGCTCTACAACTCTGCTGTGGAAGCTAGAAGTCATTTTTCTGTGCGTTTAGAGTTCATTTCTTCTTTTGTCCACCAGATGTCACTCCATTCCCATCCACGGCCCTTGCTGTGGAAGTTTCCAGAACATGTGCAATGGAGCTCCTCTCAAGCAGATTTTATTACAGTCCTGAAATAAAGCTTTGGCAACCTTGCTTTAACAGCATTTGGTTGCTATTGCCTTTTATAAAAATAAAACAGTTTGCTGTTGACTGTTGGACTTTTTCCACTGGTATATTTCCATTGTATGCAGATATGTATTACCAATTAATCTGAATTGAGGCCTTTGTAAGAACCTTTAGATTATATGAAAAAACACATTGTTAGAGTTCCAATTTTATTTCCAAATGGAACTATTGAAGAGTGTCTCTATGTCAGGAGGAAGCAACACAGAAATACATAGACCCATGTAATCTTTTCTAAGAGATACGACAAACTGTATGATCTAAATCTCACATCTTAATGATACAGCTACTGTAATGGCAGTAATACCCTCCACATCTAGTAGTTCCAGTTCCAGTATTTCAGATCACTTTGGCATCATCATCATCATCATCATAATAATACTACTTCGACTAATAATAATAAAAACAATAATAATAATAATAAGACACATCGATTTGTCTGGTATACTTGAGTGCACCCAATTTGAATATTAAAACTACAAAAGCTGATTTTACTATCAGGCCTTAATTGCTTGTCATTCTCGGAGTGCGACTGCAGGAAGTTCTGTTTTTTAATTGATGTGTTTATTTTTCCCTTGAACTGCAGGGCCCCTTGCTAAAAATGAGATCAGTGCCAAGCCTCTTTTGAAAACTCGGAATTGTTACTTTAAAAGCAAAGAGTGAAAAACAATATAATCAGGGAGCAAAATAATTTAAAACAAACAAACAAAAAAAATGATAAGGAACAGTTTTTATTAGTCTACACATACCGGTATCCTCTATCGGAAAGGGAGTCTGTAATAACTATTTAACCCCCGAAATCTGAATGTCAGCATTTAAAAGGAAACCAGAGACCTGTCAGGCCTGTAATTTACTCAAGATCTGAGTCTAGCTGCCAGTCAGCCGTAGCTTCAGGCAAAAACTACAGTCAGCAGTAAAAAAAAAAAAATATTTCAGATTGTGTGATTTATTCCTCCCTGCTCTGTTGTTTTTTGTTTTTTTTCTGTACCCCCGTTGTGTTTGAATGGTGGTGAAATACTGTTTACTTTGATCTGTGGTTTATTGAAAAGAAGATAGCTGTTTAAGAGAGCATGTTAAAGAAAATGTCTAGTTTTCTTCAGTACACACGTTGTGCTGATGGAGGGTGTGGGTGGATATGTATTTTGGCTGCATTCTTGGGTCGTATTGATGACAGCGGAATGCAATGTGCTAGAGTAATCGCTCCTCTGAGTGTGCACATGTTCCTATTGTCTGGATATGCAATCTGATTGTAATTACTGTGATTTTTTTCTTTTAGTTTTCAGTGCAACAGAGGAGGCACAGTAAGGTACTGCAAACGTGGAGAAAGGGCTAGTGTGGGTGACATAAAACCCTTGGGTTTTCATTTCAGTGTCACAACCTTATAAATGTTTTGGATTCCAGTACTAGGATCCTCTACAATATTATTCATTGTGTAGGACACAATAATCCAGATGTGCATGTCTGTCTGTGTGAGACTGAAAGCCTTATTTTGAGGCAAATTATAATTTTCCAAGAGGCATAAAACAACTGTGAGACTACTATTACTATAGCTGCCCGTCAAAACGACGATGGCTTTTCTCAAAAGCTTGGAGGTAATGGTTTTAAAAGAGTGTCTTTGTGATGCAGATGCGTTCATGTCTTAACAAACCAATCCGACTGGCACAGATCCTTCCGCAGTGACTACAGGGGTATGCAGACAAATGTTCTTTAACCCTAGCAGCATGACGTCTTTGTCTTTTCAGAACGTTATGACGGCGCCGAGCCCCATCCAGCCGTCCAAGCCCCATGCGTGCTGCGTCTTGCCAGCTGGCCCTCTGCTGGGCTATTTCCTTCCAACCAGGAATAGGAAGACCACATCGCTTTAATGTATCTTTCAGAGTATCTTTCCAACGGAAAGGACGACCCATTGAATGGCTGCCTTGGTAGAGTTCGCCTATCATGATCTGCTTTGGAATGCGATTGTTTGGCATCCTCATTACGTGTCCTGCCCATCGCAGCTGGTGTTGCCTCAGCAGTATTTTAATGTCCACCATGTCCGCCCTGTCCAGTATCTCATCGTTGGTCAGTCCCTCAGTGTAGTGGATATTTAGGATGGAACGCAAGTGCCATTGTTGGAGCTAGCGTAGCTTCCTGATCTGATGCCTGTACAGGGTCCAGGTCTCTGACCCATATAATATGATGCAGAGATAACCACTGCCAAATAAACTTCCACCTTAGTTTGGGTGATATCATAGGATGACCACCTTTTCCACAAACTACCAAATGCTGAGGAGGCACTATGAATGCGGTTATCCAGTTCCACGTCAAGAGTGCAGTCGTCGGTGACAGTGCTTCCCAGATACTTGAAGGCCCTTGTCAGTGATAAGGGCCCCCCCTCTACAATGATGGGGCACTGTAGGATGGATCCTTTCAACACCATTACCTCTGTCTTTCTGATGTTTAACTGTAATCTGAACTGCCGCACAGCCAGAGCAAAGCTATCCATAATGTTGTGAAGGGCCTGTGCAGACAACGCCTCAAGGGCACTATCATCAGGAAATTGACAATCCCGCAGCAAGGACTTCAGACAGCGCGTATGTGCCTTTAGTCTGGAAAGGTTGAAGACATCGCCATCAACCCGAAACCTGATGTAAACACCATCCTCACAGGCGACGAAGGCTTGTTTGTACATAACTGCTGTGTAGAGAGCAAAGAGGGTAAGCGCGAGCACACATCCTTGTTTAACCCCATTCCTTGCTGGGATTTCTCTGTTAGTTCACCGTCAACACTGATTCTGACTTTCATGTCCTTTTGTAAGACCTTGATGATGTTCATAAACCCTGGCAGGCAGTCAACCTTTTCCAGTACTTCCAGGATAACAAATAACAACATAGTTGCAGGAAGTTATAACTGTGCTGACAGTGTAAACATTTCCATTAACGATGCCCAGGGATACGGACACTAGTGGCCAATTTTTCCAGCACATTTTTTCACAACTAAGAGACAGATTGGGAGGGATGGATTGAAGTGGCAAATCGCAAGTTTGTTGGACAAGAGCGTTACTTGTCAGGTTAAGAATCAGCTGTTACTGGGAACTAGAGTGCATAGGACTTCTATTTATACATGCTGTTTATATTATAAAAAGCCTTATTGAAAGTAGTTCTGTAAGAACAAACAGTGCTGGTTAATTCTGACTGCTTGGGTTAATACCTTCAGCATCACCATCCCATTTACAGGTGAAAATGTTCAGCTTTAGTATGTGCATCGTTGGGGTGGTTCTCTTGAGTGAATTACCATATGTCAGCTGAGAAACCTCAAAGTACCTTAAAAACTGTAAAAGCCCTGAGAGCAACAGTAGGAACAAGATAATAGGCATTCATAGTCAAAAATGCCAAATTTATTAACATGAAGTGTGTTGTATTGACAATAAATAGCAATGTCAGCAGGCTGAATCAAAACACTTCTGCTCTTGAGGAATAGCACAAAAAAAATCTTATTATTACGAAAGGGGGGATTAAGTAGTCTGAGGGATTAAGTAGTCACTCTGCAGAGATCACGTTCGCTTTTGCATCTCACAGTCAGGTAGTTAAGGTAGGTATAACTAACCTCTCCAGTTGCATGATTGTTTCTTTGTAAAAGAGCTCTCACTTTGAGTTTTTCTGCTAATTCCACTGCAATTTATTGCTGGAAGTCAGCTTGCCACTTCCTCGAATCAGAAACTTGGCTTCTGAGGACTGAGCTGAAATGCTGCGCAACTGCGCTCGGCGACTGTAGTCTGCTTTCTAACCTACAGCATCTGCTGTCTGTGATTTTTCCTCTGGTTTTTGGAGCTAAAAAAATAAAAAAAATTATAACAATAAAAGAGAGAAAAGAGAGACGCTTCCTCCTCCGGGGACCAGCTCTCCCACCCACTCGCATACATTGACCACCCACCTTGGTGCGTAGGTCCAAAAAAAAAAAGATCTCTCTCTTTCTGTGTCTTTTTTCTGTGTACTGTCTGTAGGCAGTGCTCCACACCGCTGCAAGCTGCGCACTGCATCGGTTGTGACTGCACGCGGTCCAGACTAGACACCCGGCTCAGTAACCTTGTTGCTTTCGCCCCTGTTCCTCAGTGCCTTCAGTGCCCTCGGTACCCTCGGTGCCTCGGTGCCTCGGTGCCTCGGTGCTTCGGCCCCTCGGTGCCTCAGAGCCTCGGTGCTTCGGCACCCTCGGTGCATTGGTGTCACAGAGCCTCTTAAACGCTCCCTACATCAGTGCCTTCGGTACACTCGGTGCATCTGCACCTTAGAGCGTCGACCCTTGCATGTCCACAGGACAAACACCTCCTGTGTGTCAAGTGCTTGGGGATGCAGCATGCCTCCTCTGCCCTAGGAGATGAGACGTTCTACTCGATCTGTGCAGCATCCCAGCCTCGGACCCTGCGCAGGAGGTTCACAGAGTTTACAGGAGCGGCTTCTACAACCAGCTCAACTGAGCCCTCTGCAGCGTTGGGAGCCCCGCCTTCTGCCCTCCTCTGCCTGCCTTCCAGCCCGTCACAGAGTATACCCTGTACACAGGCTTCAGCCTACTGAGCTCGCAGCTGCTCACGGTCTCCTTCAAGGAGCAGTAAGGCATAGCAGGCAGGCCAAGGATATCTCGGACCTGAAGAGCCAGATGGCCCAGGTCCTTGAGTACTTGGTCAGGCAGCAGGCTCTTCCCCCTGCTCCTGCCCCAGCTCCGCCTCTGACACCTGCCCCGGTACCGACCCCATCTTCACTGGTGGCTGCGGACATCGTGGACCGAGACAAGGCGATGAGCGAGGAGGACCAGTACGCGATCTCAATTGCGGCTTCCTGGGATGGGGACTCTTTAGAGCAGCAGGAGACAGAGGTCTAGGAAGTGACCCAGGAGACAGGCCCCAGCTCTGAGGTGGCCTCAGAGACTGGTGTTACCCCTCCATCAAGCTTGTTTCGAGCGCTGAAACTGAAACTGAAACTGACAACACCAGAGGGGATGTCAGAGGAAGAATTCTCAACTGTGTCACCTTAGCGACCAGGACGCTCTGCCTGAAACAGACACCGTTGACATAAGCGTGCGTGCTGCGCTTGTAACACTGCGGCGTGCTATGGAGCAGCATCCGAATATAGAGCCGAATTGGGATTTTTTTGAAAACGCTAACAAAATTTGTTGTCCTTACTTGCAAAAAAAGATCGCCCAGATGCGTGTTCGCTGAAAACAATTTGCAGTAATGTAGCCTACCTGTACTGTACCTTTCTGCACTTGCATTACTTTTTTGCATTTACTTTTTATTACATTCATAGGTTTTAATAAAAAAAAAATGTTATTAATGTAATGCGTGTCTTAATAAAGATTTTTAACCGATACAGGCTTGTTTGTGTTGTTTACTGTACTGGTGTGATTGGGGGACATTTTGAGTGTCAGGTTACTGTGTAGGAGTTTATACCATCCATTGCTTACTGGGCGAATCACATTAACACAAACGTGCCCGTTCTAAGCGGTGGCGACTGTAAAATGATTTAAAGGAATGTTCTTCAGTCTGTATAAATGGTGGCAGAACTAAGAATGTGTGAGAGTCTCTGAAGTGTATTTTCGTCTTTAAAAGGAAAGTGGTCCTATTATTTTAACACTGTTTAGATCAATTGAATAGACACCAATATCACTTACGGTACTCAACTACAATAGAGGGCTTGGTGAACGCGGGGAAGCTTTCGGATTTTCACGACTCCATTTCTTTACCTTCTTTATTTTATAAGCCTTGAGAATAAGCAGCCCTGCCAAGTACAACCACAAATAAATTCTACACTGAGTCATGTGTGCTAGTTGCACATGCAGTGCACCACCGTTACCATGGTGACACCACTCTTGTATTATAATGACGACTCTATGTAAAATAATGTAATATAATTATATAATGTCAGTGCTGAAAGCTTTGTTTTCTCAAGATTATTTATACAAAATAGTTAAAAATCAACCCTTTCAAGGTTCTTTTTTTTTTTTTACACAACACTGTCTTCTTTTTTTATCTAGATACTGTGCTGAATGGGTTCTTACATCAGTAGTTTTTCTAGTCAGCCTGCCAAGTTGTGTTGTGCTTTTTACTACAAAACAATTGCTGGAAATCAGTCAGTCAGTCATGTTCAAGCTAAGCCCCCATTGTTGCAATAAATTAATTTCCAGATGTAGATAGACGGTTTTATAAATGCACTTTGAGAAACATTAAGTAAACCAAAGAGCAACATACAGGTACATTTTTTTTGTGTTTGATCTTTTTATTTTTTTCTCAGTAAGATCAGGTGCGTCACTTTACAAAAGGCTTGTTTGGGGGGGCAAGGAATGCATTTATGGCCCCCCTCTCCATAATAATAAAACTCTGCAACAAACTTAAAAAAGCAAACGTCTGGCATTGCATGAATAAACCTAGTGAAGCAGCGGATATCGTCTAGCCTTCATTTTTGCAAGGATATCAACCAGGACATCAAAATCAAGTTTTTTTTTACCAATGATCTTTCAGTTGCTATTACAAGCAGATCACTCAGATGAGGATTGGTCATGGAAGTTTGTAAACAGGTTTTAACCAAACGTAAAACAGAAAACAGACGCTCATTGCTTGCAGTGGTTACTGGAAGAGTGATGACTACCTTTTTTAGTGATATACATTTATAAGTAATAGCAAGTATCCTTTTGGAGTTGTACCAGCTCAAAAAGAGAATACTGAATGGCGCGAATAGAATAGAATAAGAGAATGCTGCTGGCGCGAGTTTAGCTTTTCGTTCCTCTCTTCGACTCAGTAACTTCTTAATTAGTTATAGGCCGGTGCCAGGTTTTTGTGCGTCCCAGGCGATAGACCTCCAGTGGGCCCCCCCCACCTTCACCACCCGTAACAGGGCGAGGAGCCCTGTAAAATGTATTCATTTATTTTTAGAACGGGGTACCCCCTCCACCCCTGTGCAGTTTATTATTTTGTATTTGTGGTTTATTTTATTATTATAATTTAGTTATTGTATTTAAATGATGGCAAAAGCTGTGTCTTTTTGGTGTATGATTTATTTGTATTTATTATTATCGTTGTGTAAATGACGGCGTGCGCCGTGTTTGTTATTGTTTTGTTTATTTTTAAAACGTGTTCTGGCAGAGGCGAGATTGGTGCTCGTCCTCTGCCAGGAATAATTTAAAAACCTCATGCAGAAGGTGACCATCTCCCGAGTTTAATTAGTGGTGTAATTGTTGCTAATCGGGAGATGGTCACCTGCATAAAAGCCTGCAGCTCTCTGCACTGGTTCCTGCATCTGGCCTGACGTCACGACTCTTCCTCCTCCGGGGACCAGCTCTCCCGCCCCCTCGCATACATTGACCACCCACCTTGATGCGTAGGTCCAAAAAAAAAGATCTCTCTCTTTCTGTGTCTTTTTTCTGTGTACTGTCTGTAGGCAGTGCTCCACACCGCTGCAAGCCAGCCTGCCACACCCCCAAAACAAAAATATTTTTCTATCTAGCACAATTTCTTTTTACGCAATAAATCATGCTGCTGCATTTTCCACATTACTGCAAGCTGGAAAATAGAAAAAAGAAGGGGAGATCTGAAAAATTTCACTGCACTGCGCGCATACAGTTTAGTATAGTTTAGTGAAAACGAAACATTTCAGTCTTAAAGGCTGCTTGAGTAGGACAGCTGGCACAGAAATAGTATGTTTACTCATATTTCCAATTTTATTTGTGTATGTGTTTGAGCCCCCCTCTGGCGTCAGGGTCCCGGGCGCTTGCCCGTGTTGCCTGGGTGCTGACACCGGCTCTGGCTATTATTTTGCTATTTGCTTAGTTGCTGTGATGTGATAGATCTTATAAGTTAAGCACTTTTACTGACAAGTTCCCAGAACACATCTTAAACACTTGAATAGAATTATTAGTAAAACGTATGCACCTTTTGCTTTTGCTTTTTGTAACATAACGTACACAACTGCTGCTATCGTACAGTTTGAATTCCAAGAAATGTAAATTATCGCAATAACTTGGGAGAGGCTGTTGCTATGGCGTTTTCTTAGATAGAACAGTTTTAAAACATAGTAGTATTGCAGCTTTTGGCAAGAAAAAAGAGAATATTTAATTCAACAATGTTACAACGTCAGGCTAGTCCCTGTAATTTCGATGTCCTGAAGCATGAACACTCCTTTAAGCCTTTTAACGTCTCACAGAAACTGCCTCCCCCACCCCCCACTACCCCCAAATGACGCCCCTGAGTAAGATTCATTTGTATCTTGAATAGGTCTTGGTTCACATAAAATAAGCATATTGGTTACATCGGCCTGTTTGCTGTGTCTGTGATTACTGTGTATTCCATGGAGAGAGCCTCTGATTGAAATTAGTAACATGTTTAGCAGTGAATCAAAGGTCGGTTTTCTTTGTCTGTCATGGTTTGTCAGTCTGAAGTAAATGTGCGGTCATATCAGACACCAGGAGGGTAGATCCGACCTGATGTTCTGTGAAGCAAATTTAGCATCAGAACTCTCAGAGGAACCTGTGACCCACTTGCTTTTTCCTTTGCACAGAAACAGATTTACAAGCTGAGCAGGAACAAAAATCTGACCTGTTATAATGTGCTTTATTTTTAAAGAGGAGATAGAATCCTTTACAAAAGTGTGTCTCCAGTAGTAAATAGCACACTTTTTCAATATTTATGACTGAAATAGATGTCAGCAACTCATTTCCTCACAATTTAGAGTGACACATTGATGATTAAAGTCTGTGGTATGCGTTGCTTACAAATATAATTGCTTTTGAAAATCCATGTTGACGTGTGTTCTGTCAAATTCCAGCACGTGAGACTTAGGAATGGCCTCACGGTGGTCAAAGGAAAAACTTAATGTAAGAGAGCTGCAAAACACATCTTTCAGTCTGTTACCTGAGCTACAAAACAAAAACAGCAGCAGCATTTTGATAGAAAAACCTAGATTCATCTTCCCCAATAAGTCTCATCTGACATGTGGTGATGCCCAGGTATCATAGTGTTATGAACTATATGAACCTGAGACTGTTGTCATTGCAATGTCATTAACAAATTGGAAGAACAGCACACCTGAGACTTCAGTTGGCCAAAAGAGAACAAGACTCAAAGACCAACTACAGCAATTCATAAGAGAGGTAGGACTAAAGCCGTCACAGTTTCTGGAATGCCTCCACTAAGTCAACAGATGAACATTGAAATCTCCATTCTGGGATAAATAACACAGATACAACCAAATAAATGGAACTTGCTGCTTTTTGCTTTCAAAAAAAATAAAGTAAGACTTCTGGTAGAGACACGATTCTTTTCATATGTAACTCAAGATACAATTAGATCAATGCAGTGTTACATGTAGGGATATGTAACTTATATGTGTTCATTCTTGCTACAGTACATCCGCATACATCAGTTCTGTCAGTACACATCAGACTACTGTGCAAGTAATGGCAGGAGGGAATTCTGTAATCAAATATGGAAATCACATTTTATTTTTGATGTTCATTTAAATGTTGGTGCACCTGTAAATAGAAATGGAGAGAAATGAAATATTTTAAAAAAAAAAATCTAAGGCAAATACATGTATGTTGAAAGAGATTACATTTTCACAGCAGTGAGAAAAGCACATTGGAAAAAAAAACTCCAACCAAACTAAAACCAATTCAGTTTTTTGCATAAATTCACTCCAAGAAGCTATTGTACCTCAGCCTGTTCAAAATGCACACAACGACACATATCCCTGCAAAACAGTGACTGTGAACTGCTTCAGCATGTGACAAACTCTTCACATTTCAGCTACTCTATTCAGAGATTAAATCACCCACCAGCATCCATATGAAAACCATTATACCTCACGCTGGGTCCTGGTAATAACGTATTGGTTTATGAACTTTGTCTGGAAGCACAGCCTGTACTGTGTTTCTTGTCATTCATTTTTTAAAGGGAGGCACCCCATGCTTAGAGTCAACATAGCTAAGCTTTTTTTTTCTTTTCCAGTTGAAAATCTTGCACAACATTTTCTTTTAAGAAATGCCAAAATGGTCCATGCTGTGAATCTCCTAAACCTTTTTTAAAGATGTTTATCTGAAGGGCATATATTTGTATTTACTGCCTGGGAGACAGTCTCTTCAGAGCTGGAAAGCTGTTGGAACCGGAACTCTGTGGGGATTAGATTAGGCTGCCAGGACAAAACAGAGAATAGAAAATGGACAGTTCATTAATATTTTATGTATAGCACAGGGTCGAATGGAATATGGCTGTTTAGCCAGCCAGGTCTGTGAGGCTAATCTGTATTCTTTTCAATTTTATTTTAGATTATGAAGGTTTCATTTGAAAGTGAAGAATAGTGGTCAAGTTTTTACCAAATTAACTAATTATTATTGCTCACCTGGCATTGGGTTGCACATTGTGTATTATGTGCAGTACAGGTTGCAGTTCTCTTATTATCCTGGGATTTTACTTTGGTATTTTCAGTCTAATTGGCTAGGTTGGGCTCGCATGGCTGCTCTTTTAAGTACTTTCTTTTCCTTAATCTAAAGAGGCATGCAGAGAGAACAGTAAGCTGTTCTGTGCTAAATGTTCTGTTTTCTGTTCCATGTTAGGGTTATTAGGGTTACTCCCCATGACACCCTCACAAGGAGTGATTTATAAAGAATATTTTCTAGATGCTTAATGTATTACACCTCCCAGAGAAGTGTGTCAATGGTCTGGCACCATCATATCTTAATAAAAACTAGCATGGCGTGGCCAGCTTCTCTTTATATTTTTATATTGTTGTGACCGCCTTAAAATTCACAGTCTAGTGTTGTCTGTGATACTGAATTGTATACATACATACATATACATACCAGCAAACCTAGTTTGTCAAAGTATTCCTGTAATCAACTCAGATATCAAGTTCTGGCAGTAAAGTAAATGGCAGATTATACCAATGAAAGTTGAAGCAGGATCTGTTCTTCATAGTATTGGGTAGATGGAAGTAACAGTTTATACAGTATAGCTTACATACTCAGTGTTTGATCTTTCTGCTACAAGAAGGTAAATAACCCCTTAATATCCAACACTTTTTTTACATAGTTTGTACTAAACTAAGCATCAAAAATAAAATATCAGTATCCATCTGTTTCAATTTTATTTTTTGTTACAATATAATGTATGGGCATCCACAAACTGCACACTGTAACAATAATGCACCCATGTAATGCATCCTGCAGCAGACTACTGACTACACTTATTATACAGCTTTTTAAAGTTACTTATGTGCATTACTGGAACCAGGCCATACCTTACGGAGGGGGACATTCAGGATGTAATGGGAATAGATTCTTCCAGAGCTAAACATGACTTCATTGGAAATAAAGATCCTAGATTTTTGTAATGACAACATTTAAAACGAGCAACATTTTATCACAGCAGATGGTCACTAATTTGAACAGATACTGTAGGCTGTACTACAACTGCACTTAGGTCCTAAAATTGAATGTATTAATTGTATTTACTTCTTTATTTTGTATTTTTAAATTAACAAAAACAATGAAATCAACAATATACCTGTACTGTAAGTGGAAATATAAAAGTATTTTTAAGAGACAAAATGTCCGGGGTATGTTTGTAACTTGTAATGTCCCAGCTGACAAAAACATGCAGCTTTATCAGTAGACTGTCTGGTTTTCTTTTTTTTACTTGACAAGGTTCTCCAATTAAGATTTCAGCCTGAGTTCATTGCTGGAATCCTTCATGAGAGAGAGGTAAGCTGGCTTTTTCACAATTATACGCCCCGTCTGTGTTGTCTCAGCAGTGGCCTGAGAAGGCATCGATTCTAATAAAAATGCAAGACGACACTTCTCTCTTGACTGAGCCACTGGGAAATGTACTGTATGGCTGTTTTCTGTCTGTTAAATTCCTATGGTTAGAAACCTTACACAAAAAGCTTTAACATATACTTTATATATACTAGCTGAAGCATCAACAGTGGTTTCATGACACTATTATGTTAAAAGTTCTGTATCAATTAACAATTCCTTCTTCTTGGCAATATTCAATAAGAGGTCTAGTCTACAGTCATATCCTGTGACAAAATATTGATTGATGAGACGTAGCCTCAGTTCTCTTCCTTGTCAGCATTGTCACCCTGCAGAGCAGGCTCCATGGATCGGGGTGACAGTGCTATGTGAGTACAATCAATAGCACCCATCACATTGGGGAAGCCAGCAACCTAGTAGAAGCCCACTTTCACATCCTGTGAACCTGTTCTCTGTGTGGGCAATTGTGGCAAAGTGCCTGGTAAGGGTAACAGGTGTAGCGGTGATGCGGTGCAGGAGTGACAGGCAGACAACGGTATTCCAGTGAAAAAGTGCTTTATTTCGTTTCCAGGTCTGGTGACCGAAAAATAACTAAATCCCCGGCGATACACAACAATGTGTAACGCACGGGGATAACAATAAACAGGGCACAGTCCCGAACAAAAACAAACAGATGGTCACCAGTCCTGGGTGAGTGCAGTCGTGATGGTGCTTTAGTGCAAACACAGATAGTGCGGTGTGCAGTGGTGCTCCGGACAGTGCTGACCCTTAGCGACAGCTCCGGAGTCGTGCTTTAACTGTCTGGTGGTAAAAACACAGACAATTATACAGACAAACACAACACAACACAACACGTAATTCTTTTCCTTATTATTTTTAACAATGAGAGCTCCTCTCTCGATCCTTCTCTCTCCAAACGCTTAACCCAAACGAAGGAAAAGAACCGCGTTACCCTGGCCCCTATATGTAATCCCGCATGATATCTAGGTAAACGGTTGCAGCTGCCTTATTACTTGCAGCTGCCCCTTGTTTACCTGTCAAATCAATACAGTCTTACAACAGAGTCTCGCTTCCTTCCAGGCTGACCCACTTCCCGGTCCCAGAAACGAACTGTCAGGCCAAACCTTCCAGATACTTCTCCTCCCGTTCTTTAGCGCCCTCACAGGTCGGGAGGAAGATTTATCACCAGAACTCATTGTATTTCTGTCACAGCAATGTAATATAATTCCCTGTGAGCTTTAGTAGGACATTATTTTTTTTAAATTGCAGGTTATTAAATAGGTGGCAGTCAAAGCTGAATGACATACTGTAAAAACCTTTGTATAAGTCTATTTTCTATGTATTTTTAGGGGGTCCTAAAAAGGGTGGAGCGACGTACACACCGGTGTGACCTATAGGCTTTTTCCTGAAATTGTTGTCTCGAAAAGGGGGGGGGGGGCACTTATACACTAGTGCGACTTATACATTGTTTTTTACGGTAGTTTAAAATAAATAGTTAACACTCTAAAGCAGGGGCGTCCATTGATTTCTAAAATTGCATTGATGTGTTGTATTGTTTTGGAATTCTTCTTTGAAACAACCCGCCTCTTTAATATAACACATGTATTCAACATGTGCAATCTGCATTGCATGAGTGACATTGCCATTAAACCAATCACAGCTCACAGAGGTAGTAAAATAGCCAATCAAATGGCATACAGGATCTGTTTCCTCACGCACACGTGTAACAGCACACACACATCATTTTGATTAGGATAGCGAAGCGAAGGCTTGTTTAAACTATTTATTTTTACTTTGTGTAAAATTTGAAATCAGTAGCCAAAAAGTAGTTGGAGATGTCACGGAAGGTGGAGGCGGAACACAGAAGATTCCAAAATCGTTATCCAGATGATTATATTTTCACTGAATGATTTGGACGGCAAGGCAGTATGTCTGATTTGCAGTGCAACGGTTGCAGTTATGAAAGATTATAACATACAATGTCAGTATGACATGCTGCACGAAGCAACATATTTTAAGTTTACTGGAAATGAAAGAAGCTATGGAGTCTTAACGAAAGGTTTTTCTGAAAATGAGAAGAAAAAATGAAAGTGCTGTGGATGCCAGTTGTATTGTAAGCAAAGAAATTGCATGTGCTGCCAAACCTTTTTCAGATGGTGAATTTGGAAAAGTGCATGCTTAAAACAACTTATGTAGTATGTCCTGCAGAATTACCTTGGAAGAAACTAAATGGGATTATATATGGTGCACCATATATAAATGGGCAAAAGAGTGGACTGGCTAGCAGAGTGTTGTAAAAAATTAAAGAAAGAAATGCAGAAGTACCAATTTTCTTACACTGGATTCTGCATCAACAGGCATTATGTGGAAAAGTTGTAGAATTAGAACACATAACATGTATATATATGTGTGTATATATATATATATATATATACACACAAGTGCTACACATTTATTTAAAATATTAAATACTGGTAAGTAATGTTATAAAGTATTTATTTGTGTATCTGCTTTGCTTCTTTTTTTCTCACAATATACCGTACCAGAACTGCTGTTTTTCTTTTTTCAAATGCTGAGGTCGAGGGGAAAAAAGATATAAAAAATATAGTGTTAAATTACATTGTCCAGAACTATCGGCAGATAGTCTTTAAAAATAAATGTAAAAACAATTAAAATTGCACTGATACAGTTCTTAAATTGGTGATGAGTAAAAAATAACTTGAGGAATAGAAAAAAAAAACATGCATGATAAAAATAGCCAAAACACCAAGGACAGCATTTACCTGCTTTCAAAACAAGCCAGATGTGTCCAGGGTTGTAGTGCTGGGGGGTCGCGGGGGAGCGCCGCCCCCCCACTTCTCTTATGTGTATAACCCATACAAATAAGCAAAGAATACAATTACCGTAAGAAACCTTTGAGAGAGAAAAAATGAAAATAAGTTTGAATATAGCATGGCTGTTCTGGATCAACAGGTGCATGCATTACCTATTAAATGTTACCTCAAGTTCAATGTACAAACAAAACGTGAATTTGTATAATTTGTTTTAGAAAAAATCAATATTTTAATTGGTGTTCCGGTACTTTAAGATGTAGTACACCACTTTGTATGTAAGGTTGGCTGTACCGCCAGCATATTTTACTTCAGCCTTGCATAAACAACATACCGCAATGTTTGATGCTATACAGCCATCCTTTTTAGATTGTTATATTAGGAAATTATTCCACACATGTGACTTTGCTTTGCAGAATTTAAGCAGCTCAAAATCTCAGTGTGCTTCTGCCATATTTTCTTTTGTGTTAGCACTGCTCGCATTACGAGTTCTCACAGGAAGTGATTTTCTCACGAGATAACAGCCGACATTTTCCAGTCTACGTTTCCCTGAATCAGTTTAACCAAAAAATGAAATAAACATTAACAGGAGTGCGGCAAACAATCACTGAGTTATGCAAGCGTTACCTCATGTATTAGCATAAACATGTTGAAGGAAAAACACACCGTTATGTTTCTGTTGTGAAGGGGCTAGTGTTTAGCACCACAGTGCACTAAGTACAGTAATTCTATATTGAAAGGGTAGCTGGAATACCACCTGTTTATGCAGAGTACATGATGGCTGGTTCCAGATAATTACACTTTTAATCCCAGCAGTAGCTCTCATATGGTTGGATGCACTCAGTGTTCAATGTCACTGCATCTACAGGCTGAAATGTTTGATGGATACTAATCAGGAAGCAGCTGACCACCCGTCTAATTAATTCCTAGGCTTGCACAGTCAACCAGTGTTTGGAAAATGCTGTTAAAATAAGAAAACAAATGACAAACCATCCAATACCTTCTTTTGTACTTATATTGGTTGCTTAGGGAAAATCTGTCATATTTTTAGAGGATTAAATATAATGATATAAGCTCAGAGACACCTGGAACCCAATCATTTAAGACATTTTGGATTTTAAAAGCTCAGACTAGAATGAATTGCTGTACTGTAGCGTACAGTACATCAGCAGATTTCACACGAAATTGAATTGTTTCTGCATATTATTAAAGCATGAAGTAAATCGGACAGAGAGTTTGTTGTAGACAGTAGGTCTAGCCCATATATGTTTGACTTCGGAACGAAGATGTAACACAAGATCAATATACAATGGATGACTGGGCAGATGCATTTCACCTCTTTTCACATGGCATGATGTATCATGGCTACTTGCTGTGCAGCTACTGTAATTACCATATTCAGTAAAAGAGAAGATCCACCCATGCTATATTTAGCTCGATAACCTTTTCAAATAACAGTTATGTAGTTTGAACCTCACGAGTTATGTTGGATTGGCAGAATTATGTATTGTTTTGCCTATCCATCCCCTTTGAGATTTGTAAATGTCATTAAATCAGTAAATCATCCCGTGACCCCTAAACTGTTTCCTGTAAATGTCCAATGTAAGGATACAGTAACAGTGCTAGACATTGATTTTAGTGTTTTTGTGTTCAAGTGGTCAAGCCAAAAAAAATTATTCCATGTTGCATTTTAATAGTAGCGCTGCCTTGCATATGGGACTCTGTGACCTGCGCCTGGTGATTTAGATAAGCCCTTGTCATGTTTCCAGGGTTTCAGTGTAGAATGCACTTATATACACTGTTTGGGGAAAGCAAGTGCAGTATTTTAAAAGTATTTGAGATTGTTTGCGAATTATTTAAGTGAAGTCAAAAACACGCAACAAAATTGTCACACATTGTGATTTGTGGAATACTTATTGTTTGAATTTCACACTGATAGGTGGACTTGTACCTCCTCCTCCAGAGTTGAGAAAAAAATTAGTAAGGGTTTTCTTTTTTTAATTTCACTTGCAGGCACACTTTTTTCACAAGGCAGAATTGAAGGGAAAACATTCCTCCAACTGCCCTTGCAAAACTCTCATCTCTTTTGAATACTTGGCCCTTAGTTCTGTAATTACCTGTAATTAAGAACCTTATACTGTACCAGTTGCCTCCATGCTAACAGATTGCAATGTTTCTCTCGTCTACAGGAAGAAGTGGCTGAGCACAGTGGGGAGTCCGAGCTCTCGCATTGACCGGGCTGATTTCTCCAATGAGAAGAAGATCTCCAAACTGGATTTCAAAGGCTTCTCCACTCGATTCTGAGGGTGGATGGGTCTTGATTCATTCTCCACATAAAATAAAACCTGCATGATTGCACGTTAATGAATACTTTAGTTAAAAAGTTGTCAATGAACCATCTTGGTTAAAAATGGTTGCTCATATTAATATAATAGCTGTAAGACTATCTCTGTGCAGCAGATGGGTTGCACTTCAATATCAGTACCCAGACTGGGGGTGCTATGATTGCTGCATAGACTGTAATTACCTATAGTTTTCCAACAGCCTTTTCTTGCATGTCTACTTTACCTAATGAACAAAGGCTAAATATATTTTCTTAAAAAATTCTGACCGTGATATTACTTTTTCAAGTGACTATGAATATCCGAGTGATGCTGTAATTGCTTTAGATAATAAAGTATGCAGAATTTTGAAGTCTATACTTGCCATTAGTCTTATTATTTACGTAAATAACATTTTGACAGGAAAGGGTCCAATCCCGTGTCTTTACAGTAGTGGCTGCCTTGCAAAGCAGTCATCTTAACCACTGTACAAACTGATTAGGTGCCGCTCTCCTTACCTAATATTCTGCTAGGAGAAACTCATTCTGTGGTCCTTTTTTCTAATGCAATGCTCACAAAAGTTGTTCACCCCTTCCTTATTCCTGCAGCAGCAACACAAGTCAGACAAACCCTGATGTCTTCTAGGCATTAATAAATGTTCATGAAAACAGACTGATTTTCATTTTATCTCCACTACTATGCTTTATCGGCTGTTTGCTGTCACTCTCTCTCCAGTCTATTGTTTTTGTGGGACTCAATCGTAGACTTTCATGACATGTGCCAAGTAGAGCCATTCTCTGTGTTACATCATCTAGATCCCTGAACACTGAAAACTGTTTTCCAGTGGTTGTCTATCACAGTACCAGTGGAGCCCAGACCACAACTGCATCTTGTGCTTTTCTTTATTCAAACCACTTAGATGTTTTTTTTTTAAACGTAGAGTTGAATCCACCACTTGCAATGCATGCTTGTGACTGGTGAATAAGTGATTCACCAGTCACAAGCATCCTTAGGATTCTTGTGTCGTCTTAGTCCCCCTCAACATAACCTACCAATTTACCTATCAACCAAATTTTTGGAAGGTAAATATATATATATAATAAATACAATATTCTGTGTTTGGAGAGAGTCAAGATTCTTTATCTTGCTATAATGAGGCGGTCAATAAGGAATGCAATTTTTTATTTTATTTTTTATAGTATCGGTACAGTTTTTAAATAATATTTTTGGACACTGTGACAGGACGGCTGAGGTTGGTGACGTCAGGCCAGAAGCAGGAACTACTCAGAGGCAAGGCAGTCGGATGCAAAGCGCACTGCCTAGCTATTTTTATTAGCTATTTGGCATTAGCGGGCGATGGCGAACTGGCATCACAAGATGATGGCGAACTGGCATTCCTGGGCGATGGCGAACTGGCATCCCCAGGCGATGCAAAACACTCTACCTGGAGCAGGGAAAACTGCAGGGTTTTATACTGGTGACCATCTCCCATTTAGCAACAAATTAATCAATGAATTAACTCAGGAGTTGCTCACCTTCTGCACAGGGTTTTGTCTGAATGGGGCTTCCCCATCCACGATGCCAAACAATAACAAAACTTGACTTTTCTGTGTCATATTTATACCTAAATAAATCATAATACTAATACAAAACAAATACAAAATAATACAAATGCACAAGGATGGGGAGTACCCTGTTCTAAAATAAACAAAATACATTTAAATCAGCAGGGCTTTTCCACCCTGCCACAGACACTTTTTTAAATTGTTTTTATTCTTTAGGGAGCATGTCTGTCAACTTGAAAAGGGAAACCACAGGAGACTGAGAAAGGTTGATTTACAGAAAACAACTATACAAACTGTAACTAGTATTAGTGGGAGGAGACTCAGCTACTAGACAGCTAACTACACTGAGAGTAGCAACTTCCATAATATTATTAATATTACTAAGGTGAAGAATAAGGAAAGCCATATGCACAGTACTTATTGAAAGAACTCATGACTTCAAGGTAATGTTGCATTTTACTCACCCAAAATACATTTCACTCACATAGTGTCTAAATTGGTGAGTAAATTACTCAATGACCCAAAACTTTATCTGGAGTGCTGGTACCTTTGGTCTTTAGTACTGAATAGTTAACAGTGTACTCCCAAACTATGTTAATGAGTTACACTATTAAGTCCTTGCTGGCCATTCCACAAATTCCAACTTTGTCAAGCTTTGTTGGGCTTTTGTAAAAAGCACTTTGCACTTTTCTAATGTACTGAAACAAATCTAAATGACACCCTAGAGACAAGAACATTTCCATTGAGCTACTCTAATTATTGCAGTTCATGAAACCATTTTCAACTGGTGTAGACAGAGTTTATTATTGTATTATCCAAAGCACTGTTTAAAGTGCTACACAACCCTCTGCAGTGTTTACAAGAAGCACATTACCTTCCTTTGCTGTATTTGATGTTGTCCATATCACAGCAATTTATTCTTCAACATATTCCCGATGACCGGATGTTGTCATCTTATTAGAATGCATTTTTTGTATAAAAAATTGTTGATATCAAAAATTATTATTTTTATTTTAGTGTGTCCAATTTTACCCCCGATTTTCTCCCCAATTTGGAATGTCCAATTATTTCTTCTCCTCACCGCAGCAATTCCCCACACAGCTCAGGAGATCCGAAGGTTCAGCGGGCGTCCTCCGATCCCACGACCAAGCCAGCTTCCTCTTTTACACCCAGGAACTTGAGAGCGGATGTCAACGAGCTACGAGCAAAGACACAGCAAACTACAATCTGCGTTTCTTGAAAACTTTG
This sequence comes from Acipenser ruthenus, assembly GCF_902713425.1. Taxonomy (NCBI): domain Eukaryota; kingdom Metazoa; phylum Chordata; class Actinopteri; order Acipenseriformes; family Acipenseridae; genus Acipenser; species Acipenser ruthenus. Next base: position 73,495,349 of record NC_081193.1, on the reverse strand, counting down.
CAGAGTGTTCTGCAACACTTTAACCTGAGAGGGTTTATTAAATACAAATTTAAACTTAAAACATTCCTTAAAGTTTTGTGAACAGGACCATCATCCTTCAGAGACAAAAAATATAGCATATGAGAAGTAGACATCTCTCCACCCAATTCTGATAAGTAAAAAGACCCCCTTTGCACAGTAATTACAGTATCTCAAATATACAAAAGGATAGAGTGAAAGACTGTGAGCCCTATTATCCCTATTCACCTTGGGCAACTCGCTTGGCCTTATGCGCCATTGAGTTCCAGCCAGTTGTAGAACAGGGTAGAAGCTGGATTTATCTAGAAACAGGAGGCTGCATTTCAGTTTGACTGTGCTGCTGGGTAAATGATTTCTATATTCATTCAGGAGAAGGAAGTATGTAATCCTTTTCCCTGTAATTTATGAACAGTATCAAGGTTAGAGAGGGCTCTCAAACAGCAGACTAAAACTCCAAGCCCTCTTTAAACAGTTGCAAAACCACCATTAATATTGCATGCAGTGTATTTAAATAACTTGTGATCCAAAAAAAAAAGCCAAAGAACTGGATCTATTCCTTATAAAAGTTTACTTTTTTACTGTCTTTTTTCACAGTAAGTTTGCAGTTTTACAATACTTTTCCCATGGTTATTATGCATTTACCACAGTTTAACCTGGTTTGCCATGTTTATTAATATGCTTTACCATATCTTGCCCTTCTTTGCAATGCTTACCTATGATTTACCATGGTTTCACTGTGGTTTATTACACTTTGCTGGGATTTTACTGTGGTAAACTTTTTTAAGGGTGTTGTACAGTATTTATAACTACATATACATAAGTAACTAAAGAGAACTTTAAAAGGTGTACAGTAATTAAAGATAACTAATTTGAAATCTTTAAAATCCAACATCCAAATAATATCTTGCCACATCACACACATTTCTCACAATCTTAAATGAAGGCAGTAGGGCCATTCTCAAAGGGAATAAATATTGCTATAGCAACCACTTTTAAGATGGGTGACGTGAGTCAATCTGCTAGAATTGTAAACCCTCTTATTGAACACATTTGACATCAGCTGTTATTAACTGATAATTACAGTTGATAATAGACAACAAAGCATAATGATGTTACCACTTCTGATGTCAGTTAGTTGTTTAGATCAGTAAGCAGCAATCAGATTGGAAGGGAAAGGGGCTTCAGGTACAGCTGCATGTAATGCCTTACTCCGCTGAATGCTTTTCCGCAAAGCTATACAAGGACCAGTAGAAAAACAGCCACATCAATCTCCTGTATTTTCAGTGTGGACCACCAGTACCAAATAAGAATCCTGTTTTTTGAGGGGTGTTTTTATTGTTGCATTGTTTTGCATTTTTTGGTAATTTCTTTGCCATTGCTGCACTGATTTTATGACCACAGTGCATTATTTTGCCAGAAGCAATTATTTATAAGTGAATCCATTTGGATAATACATGCATTCATGAAACATTCATTCAAGCCTCTGTGCATGTGGTGCTTATCTGATATCCAGTAGGAATCATATTAGCGTCCATTTAGAATCCAGTTTAAATCTAAAGAATTTTAACTTGTGTGTGTTCATTTTAGTGTAACCCACCTTCTCCCACTAGAGACCTTTCCTGCCTGTGTACTCATCGATCCAAGTTGTCAGCAATACTTAAGATCCACACCATCTTTTGTTGATGCAAAGTGCTTTCCCTTGCATATCTGCTGGAGACATGGAATCAGGGCATAGTCGCGTGATGCCAGCTCAGGAAAATATGCTGCTTGGGCCGTGTTCCCATGCCTCAGGAAGGTTTCTCAGCACAAGCATTTTGCACAAACAGAATGGGTACTCCAGGTTGCAATGAGATGCTAGCACCAGTTGAAAAAAGAGTCTTGCAGACACCTTTGTACGATGGTGTGGGAATTGTGTGGGAAACAGACTGTAAATGACAATAATTCTGGGGTTACATGACATCATAAACCCGTCATAAGTCGTAGTATGGAATTCATTTGTACTACAGGAATACTCTGCAGCCCATCTTTTATTGTATATTTATACGCATCATAACATTTCTAATCATACAATTCTGCTTTTGTCTTGTGCAATTCATTTGATGTATGTATTTTTTTGTAATTGTGTATACAGTATATAGAGGAGTACAGCAAAATGATAATGCACCATTGACTTGATAAACACTTTGCAGCTACATTGCAAAGATAGAGCAGACTTTTCCCAGCCCTCTTTCCCCAGAGAAAAGGGCAGCTTTTATTTGAGTGCCTTGGCTACTGCTCACACAGTGAAGCTTTCCAGGCAGCTACACACTGATCCCTCATGCTGTGCATACTTAGTCCAAATGCAATAGTACTTCCTGTGCAAACCTCATTTAAATTGTGCGGGTTCGTAACCAAGACACAGAACAAACTTCTGTCTGTGAACAGACATTAGCCAGTGGAGCTGACACAAAAGCTCTTTGCTAGCTGATAGAAAGATATAATGTATATGACTCATTCAAATTTCCAGATGCACTTGCTGACCTTCTAGAAATGCCAATGTGAACAGAACCTGGTGTAACTTGCATATTAGCTGCTGGCATACACTATATGCATCAGAACAAGAAATAACTTACTTGCTATTTGTGTCCTAGCCAATTGCAGAAACATGCATAGAAAATAAAATACTTTAAAAAGTTTTTTTTTTTCTTTAAACTAAATTTCTAAAGCTATTGCACAGATGGAAAGGATGCGGTATGTAGTTAGAGTATGATACTCTAGGGTAAGATTGATAGTGGTTATCGTACACGAAAAAGGAGCCCTGTTGGGAACAGTTTTTTAAGCTTCCACCACCACACTCAAATCTCAGTAATCATTTGATACTTTATGCGAAATGTGTTGGTTTCCATGACATTGATCTCTAACCTTTATGGTTGCCATATTGGAATCATGAGACCTTTTACACTTTGCGATACTGGGGTCTATTTTAATATCTAAACTACGGTGCATCTAAATACTGCCGCTCTGTAACATAGATTTTCCGCCAGTAGTGATTTTGTGACCCAGTAAAAATTAACCCTTTCCATGCACCTGCCCTCTGCCCTAACCTATAATGCAGGCTACAGTGCACACTCTGAGATATCTCTGTTAACTCTATTAACTTTAGCACACATGCGCTGCCTTCATTCATGTATTTATTTTATTTTGTTTTGGGCAGTGGACAATCAGAAATCAAACATGCTTGTTTTCTTTGTTTTTGTTAATACTTTATTATCATGACAATCTGACAATAAAATAACCCTAGATGGTCAGCAGCTTAGCACTGACAAGCGGTGCATTTAGTCCTATTCTTCTATGATATCACCCATTGTTTTGTGTTCATTTCTCGCACTGCAGTCATCACTCCATTCTTACTGTGTCAGCAGATCTGTCTCACCACCCATGGTTTGGGATCACAAACTAAGACATGCTGCCAAATGGTCAGGTAGAGTACTTGGGTGTCCATTTTTCAACGTGTTTTTTCAAAGTGCTGTTGATTTTGAGCACTGCTGTATTTTACAAAGCCAGTCATGCTAATCATTATAAATCTCCAAAGATTTCACTCTACAGAATGTGCACCTGTTTTCCATTTAACGTTGTGTTAAAGCTCTACTCCTGTATTCATTATTAGAAGCAAGCCCTGGATTCCCACATATTTTAAAATATTGTTTACTTTACCAGACAGTATTCTGTATACATTAATTATTGTACATTTCTTGTGTAGTGTGTGTCTCAAAACAAACCATGAAGATATTTAGAGGCTTCCAATGACACATAGATTATTTTAGTACAAAGTCTATAAGATTAGGATTTTGCCAATAAGCAATATCCACACAATTATTTACTATGAAGGGTTTAAGTTGTCTTCTTTTTTTCATCTGTATCAAATCCTCTGTTGACCCACTTTTCCTCATTTTAAGGTAATTTTTCCTACTTTGTATTCACTTTTTAACATGAGTGGTAGGCCTATCTTTAACAGGGTGACCAGATGTTTCGGTTAAGCATCAAAGTTTTCCATCAAATGTCCCTGTGTCCCGACATTTTTCTCAAAATCTTAAAAATGTCCTGGTTTTCAGCCACGTCCTGTAGTGTGACACACTCCAAATACCTTTTGTCAAAATAACGTAAACAACCACTTCCTGTATAACTTAGTTTATGGCACCTGCAGTGAAAGCAAAATAAAAAAAGTACAAGGGTAATCAAGAACATTATTTTTATAAAGTGATTAACACAGGCATGCATGCTTATTCCTCAGTGCACCAAGCATTTTCATTTAGTTTATATTCAATATGAATCTACAATTATGTGCAATATGGTCATTTGTAGCTCTTCAGTTCTGGCTGGATTTAACCCAGACACTAGGCAGAGCAGCGAGAGGTTGAAGCATCCAAATCAAGCAAGTTAAACCACATCAACAACGTCAATAAACAGAACCACCCTGACACAGTGAGTAAAAAAAGAAAAAAGGTTATTATTATTATTATTATTATTATTATTATTATTATTATTATTATTATTATTAATTATTAATAATAATAATAATAATAATAATAATAATAATAATAATAATAATAATAATAATAAACACAATAGAAAAGTAGCAATACATATTGTAGTGATCCTGGGGCGAGAAGAAAGAATAAGGATAGTGTAGAGTGGGTGTGTGCGCGCGCAGGGGTTGCATGTTGTGTGTGGATATGTGTGTGTAGGGGAATTGGGGTGCAGGTTTGGTGTGAAGGACACAAAAGCAGAGGGAGCGACGGGATATAAGGGGGTGCGTGGAAAAGGCCGGGAGAGTGGAGATGACAAGAGTGAGAGAAAGGTGTGCGTGGATAGATAGGGAGAGAAATAGGGGAAGGATAACTGCAAACTTACAATCATTTTATTTCATTTTTGACTTCCAGTTCCCTTTTTCCACATTATGATTTTATTTTATTAATTGATTATTGTATAAAAATAAACGGCTTGAGCCTTTAACTTCATTACTCACGGCTTCAGTCTCATTTCTGTTCCAGAAGAACCCGAAAAAGCTACAATATATAACACAATATGGCAAATCAAGCTAATTAGCCACAAATTATACATTTGGAAGTGTAGCAAAGTTAGCTAGCTGCATAAAAAAAAGATAATACAGAGTGAAAGGATAGCTATTTAAATAACCATTAAATAGCCTATATTTAACAGGTTTAATTAGTCTTGTCAATTATTTAACAATGTGCCCCGGTTTTGAGCTTTGAAAATCTGGTCAACCTAATCTTAAAACACTATCATCTTATAATATTTATCACATTTCATAATGCTAAACAACATGCTGAAGTTGTTTAAAGATGGTGCTCACATTAACAAATGGATGCAAAGTAGGAATAACCCTGAAGTGCACAGAATTGGACAATTGGATTCAATACACATGGGGAAAATAGGTAGTTAAATTTAAGCTGACATAACCATGTCATATGCTTTGCAATTATCCATTGTCGAGGTTGCAAAAAAATCAAGCAGGTTACTTAGACACGATCTCCCTTTCCTAAAACCATGCTGACTGTCTCCCAGGATACTGTTACCATATAGCTAAAGGATCAAATTGGCTCAACAATTCCAAGATTCCCAAATAATTACCATTATTAAGGGAACCAAAAGCTTTGTTACCGCCTCTAAAGGAAAGACCACGCTCAGGAATAAACTTTAGAACTGCAACAACCCGTGTAAGCACGTCTCTCCAATACGCCCACTCATTTTCAAACTCTGTTTTCAGATCACATGTCTATCAGGCCTTTGGCTTGTGTCCAGGAAATCCAAGTTATCGTTTCCATTCAATGAGAAACGCTACTCTCATGCTCTACAAAACTAATTGTAGCATGTTTCCAGTCACTAAATGCAGTTGCACGAGATATATCTCAAAATAATCGGCATACAAAACAGAACTGAAGCTGTCGATTGTGAATTTAGAAGCCACTCACGAGGCACAGATTCTCCATTTTGCAGAGAGCGTGTGCACAGGGTTTTTGATAAGCACCGTTTCTGATTTTTGTCATTTTTTTCAGATGCTGAAAAATTTAAATTTTTATTTTGACACGACTGAGTTACTTTTGTAATCCAGTAAGATCGCAGGGTCTCAGTTGCTGGGCCCCAAAGTGCATCATCAGTGCTATATGGATTGATTTTATCGACTACATTTTTGCCTTGACCTTCATATGTGGCAATTTCACTCTCTTCTGAATCTGACTCACTGGAGAACATTATACTAGGATTTGCCAGTAACTCACATTCTAATCCAGCATCAGCGACAGCGTCAATCATTTCCTCCTGTAGATTTGTTTCTGGCGTATCTTCTAAAGGACAGCTGCTACCACATTGTGGCAAAGTGGTTAACTGTGTGCAGGTGCAGGAATGCAGCAGTGATCAATAAACAGACAGACAACAAATAATCCAGGTGTATTGTTTTAATGTAAACCACGGGTTGGTCCCGAAATAATAACAGTCCCATTCTTAAACACCCACACGAAACACAAAACACATACACAAGTCCACAGTGCATGCTAAAGTGCTCGTGGTGTAAGTACAGTTCTTTGTGTAACAAAGTACAGTGATGTCCGGGTAAGTGCTGGCCTTTGACGAAAGCTCTGAATTGTGTTCAGCCATCTAATAATAACAAAGAGTGAATTGTTTAGACACGACAGAACAACACAAATAAACACTCATGATAACAAATCCTGTTCTCCTTCCGGTTCACCTTTAACCATACAAAGGAACAGATCACTTCATTCCATCCCCTTTTGTACCGCCCCCTTTCTAGATGACCAACTTCTGCCTAACCCTGGGAATGAATTGTCTGTCCATCCAGTCCAGGGCACTCTGTTCCCTTTACACAGCACCCTCACAGGTCGGGAGGGAGATTTATTACCAAGAATCATTTTGTCTCTGTCACACACCTCCACATACATTTGTTGGTATCTTATTAAAATAGCTTGTCAGCTTTTGGTGTTTTGTTCAACATATCATACTCGCGAAGATATTTTAATTGTTGTACTTTCCGCTTTTTAGCACCACTCTCATACTTCCTAGGTGCGCTGTCAAACATTTTTATTTGTTATACTGCTTCATGGTCATTCTGCTGGACAAGTGGAACGCGACGCTTGCTCCACCCCCGTTGTTTGAAAAATAAAAATCTTTCATACTTAAAAAAAGGAAAAACAAATTCACGTTCTTTTTTTGGGGGGGCCTTCAGAATCCAAGGCCCAGGGCTGCAGCCTCTAAAGCCCCAGTGTTATTCCAGCCCTGCCAATAACATATATATATTTATGAATCAGTCCTTAGAAATTCTGGCATGTGATTGGTTAAAACTTCATCACATGACCAAAATAGATCAAACTATTGCCCCCGTGACGCTGCTTACAGTCAATTGTTTTTTTTCGGTCAGACGAACAGTTCTATGCCAAAAAAACTTTAATAACTATGCGCTATGGACTTCAGAAACATTACTTTCTTGTCTGATTCATAAAACAAATATGGACCTGCAGACCTAGGCTCATAGTCGGAAACTAAAGGCCCATCGGGAAGAACCATAGCTACCTGAGGCTTCGGTCATTATAGTCCCCTGTTGGTAACTATAGTTCTTCCCTCGGGGGCCGTTGTTTCCCACTATACACCTCCTCTCCAGTCCATCTTTACTATATATATATATATATATATATATATATATATATATATATATTAGGAGGAGATTGGTGAATGCCACTGGGTACTGTTGACTGAAGATCATTTGAGTTGTTACATGCAGTGGGGTCTCTGGAAAGAAGTAGAAATTGCCTTAATAGTAAACCAAAAAGAAAATGAGGTAAGTACATTGCTAAACACTGATGACAAGATTATCTCTCAGTCTCAGGGGGTAGACCAGTGTATGTCCAATAAAATATAATCAGCCAATTGACACCTTAATTGACAGTGCATTGGTTTAAAGCTTGGTGTTGTGACAACCATAGATATCACTGAAGAACTAGCAGATTATGTTCTGGAACAATAGCTTGTGCTAATTTCATATCAATACTGCAGTCTCTCTCATGTGAAGTTAAACTAAACAACCAATCCCTGTGTTAGGTCACATCAAACATCAACCTGCAGCCCCCACCCACTCAAAATAAAAAGCAACCGTGGCTATGGAAACCATGTGAAAGATCATCTCAATCTACCATTCCGTTCAATTATTCATCTTTGTTTTTAAATACGTCAGTTAACTGAACGCGATTCGATTAGCATTAGCCATTAGAAGTTTTCACTGCTTTCCTATAAAATGAAAACACAAAGTGGTTCTAGTGAACAGAATACATTTCATAAATCATACTTGTCTAGCACTTCCATTGACTATAGGTCTCAACTGTGACGTTTTGAAATAAACACATACTGTACATGTATTTTCATTTTAAAACATTCCATCTAGAACTACACTTGGTTAAAGAACATTCTCTGTTTGCTTGCCTTGTCTTCCAGAAAATCTTTTACACTTGTACTTCCTAGGTCAAATCAGCAGTGAATTCTGGGAAACTTTGTTGGAAACCGACAGGAAAGTATATGTTATACACTTTCCATACACCTTGAGCCAGGATCAGAAACAGCTATCCAAACTATTGAAATATTCCTTCAGGTCCCTACATGACATTCACCTATTTTCACATATGCATACTATCATACTGAAAAAAAAAACTGTTTAAAGAAAACGATGCGGATGACTGGATTATAGCGTGTATATAGAGTGTACACACAGGCTGAGATTAAATGTTTATTATGGCGTAGCTATAATAAAACAAACAAAAAACTGTTGAGGTTAATGGATATTTTTGTTGCTCAGCATAGCATATCTGGAATTATATATATATATATATAATATATATATCCACCCAAAGGGGTTACTCCATGAGGTACTGTAAAGGTAACTATGAATAATGCTCACATCGACTTCAGACATACAGTAAAACAAATAAAGAAGTTCAGTAATATAACTAGGCAAATGTTCTGTCAGTGTTTTAATGATGGAAACTCCACCACAAGAATGGAGAAGCTGGGCGTAGCATGTGTAAAAAAATGTAGGCATGTTAAAAACAGCATTAAAGTCTGTAAAACAATCATTGATGTCTAGCTATCCGTATAGAACAGACCCTTCTGAGGAAAACTGACGGGCTGGAATGTCACCTGTCACCTGGATCTGGAAATCTCCCAACAGTTTTTAAAATGAGCTCAGTGGATTTTGTACAATGTATTTTTAAAAAAATCAATTGACTTTCACCCTTTTCTGCTCAAAATGCATGCTGGCTGTTTTTTTGCATTCCTGAGCCAAACAGTCAAATTATTCTCCTCGGTGGCAGCCAAGTATTTGTATTCCTCCTCTGTGTAGAGTTAGATTTTTTTTTTTTTGTACTTTCTCAGTGCTGCAGGCTGCTAGCATGATATCATCCATCTTAAACAGGAAGCAGCTCCCAGATGATTAAATGGAAAAACAGAGCTCCGAAGGCTGGAGTTCCAGATTTCATAAACAGAGTGTTGAATGCTGCATTTGAATTTGTGAGAAATTAATTGCTAGACAATGCTATGAATTATGTCCCTCGTGTTTTGAAAGTTGAACTTGAATAAAACAAAGACTAATTGTGCTACAGTGAATTGGAACATAAGATAAATTCTGTAATATCAGTATTCTATTGAGGGAGTGTCACAAAGACGGCCGGAGTGGGTTGCGTCAGACCAGATGCAGGAAATAAACAGACAGAGAGGTGTGGTTTGGTGAAGCTGAGCGAATGCTTTTGCTCAGCATTTAATAAACAGTACAGAAAATAAAAGGTTTTAAACACAAACACAGGACACGGCACTTGCGCCAAAATAAATAGACAAACAAAACGCACTAACATTTAACAAACGGTGAACGGACAGACAAACAAACACGGTGAGTAGATAACACTTATATTTACGCTTTCCAATTCACAATTACCTCCGTCTCCAATCCCGTTCTACACTCACCGAACACCCAACCCTGAGTGAAAGAAACGTGCATCTATATATACTGTTGTGCTGGGATTCAATTACTAATTAATTATTCACTTGAATCCCAGCACGTGAATTAATTCTGTGCAACCCCGTGCTCACATATTACATTTAACCAGCACGTGAAGTGATTTGTGCTCTCCTCGTGCCTAAATACAAATCTACACTTTTTAAATACACGTGAAACACCCCGTTTATATCCCGTGTACCAATGACTATACACCAACATTAACACACGCACGCAACATACAACACATAATATGCACACAGGGGCGGGGCACATTTCCACAGGGAGAAACAACTTATAGATATACAAATAGACAGAGAGACAGACAGAGAGACAGACAGACAGACAGACAGACAGACAGATAGATAGATAGATAGATAGATAGATAGATAGATAGATAGACCTATGTACCTACATACATAGGATTGAGACATAATAAAAAATAAACTATCTGAACATAATTTAACATCATGTAATCAAATAAACTAGAAAATGATATCGTAAAAGTCTGCCTTAAGCCATAATAGTGTAACGGTGCATGCTCTACAGCTGACATTGTCTGCTATCTGCTACCTGTCTCTGTGCTATCTCCTCCTGGATGCACTCGCATCACCTCAAACTCAACCTCTCTAAATCTGACCTCCTTTTCTTCCCTTCCTCATCTCCTCTGATCTCTCTATCTCAGGGGTTCTCAAACCACGCAAAGTACGTGTGACGTGTCACAGTTGCCCAGTCCCTGACCACCTTCCAGCGCCTCCTCAAGACACACCTCTTCAGACAATACCTATAAAACTCAACTCTTCCCTTCTGGACAATATAGTACTCTGCCTTTAATGCACTTTAACTTTAATCCTGCACTTAACCCAATCTGAAGTATCTTGTATGTCACTTGCACTCATATCTAACCCTGATGTAACTATCAACACTGTTATCTGCTCTTGAATTGCCCCGATATCAAATCGTACTGAGTTTTATATTTGCTCTTATTAGGACTGAAGTCATTGTATTTTGTATCTTGCTCTTAATTGTACTGTAATTCTTGATATGTATTTTTTGTATACAACTGTAAGTCACCCTGGGTAAGGGCGTCTGCTAAGAAATAAATAATAATAATAATAATAATAATAATAATACAGGGCATTGAGCTACTGTGTGCCCGGAGCAGGGAGGAGGTGCAGGGAGGCTGCTTGCAGTGGCTCCCAGGTGCCGTGCTCAGGAACTAGAGTCTGCAGGGGTTGCCACGGACGGGCTTCGTAGACTAACAATGATGCATCTCTGCACCAGTGGTGACCCCTTGTCAAGGGATTCAAGGGACGCATCTGGACTAAAAGCAGGGAGGTAGGGACAGGAAATTATTACATTATTGTTGGCGGGCTTTGGGCTATTTAAGGGGAGCCTGCGAGGCAGTGCAAGCTCCTCCGGGAAGAGTGTGGGGAAGCTTGCAGTTAGTGTTGTGTGCAGCTGTCATCTAAACAAAGTAGTACGGTATTTCATGTTAGATTTTCAAATGTCACATTTTTCGTTAAGTTTTTGTCAGTTTTTCCTTAAGTATATGGAAATCTACAAAGCTACAAAGTATGTAATTCAATATGTTAACGTAACATTATTCAGCAGGTTTCATTCGACTTTATCTAGCAAAATGTGTTAATTCTAATAAATCACTTTTTAAAGGTTACACAATGCAATGTGGAATCTGGCAGTATACCTTGCCAAATACAGGGGTCGTACAAAAAATATAGAAATATTTGCAATTTGTAGCACACGTTTGTTACTTGTTGTGTAAATGGGCTTTACCTCAAATGACTACTGTAATCGATTCAATGACTGGTTATGCAAATGAAATCCCTGTCATTCTGCATATAAATGCTGTATCACCCTGTTTCTAATCAGCCCTGACATCTCTCTTTTTTTAATCAATTCTAACAGACTTTGGTAGATAGGCTGGATCCCACCATTTCTCTGAAAGGATATAAAGCAAGACCTTACATTGAAATGGTGGCTCATCATCAGGTCCATGCAATGCTCTAATAAAACCCTTCCATGGATGGATGGTTTTAGGAAGATGCTCTTTTATACACTGCACGAGTTGTGACATAATGTTATGAACACTTCTTGGCCCACCCAGTCAGCAGATATAAATGTTACATTCAATTTCGCATGGGCACAGACTAAGCTACTCTGAAGGAATTAGAGGTAGTTTATATTGAGGGATATTCATGATATATCCCTACAAAAACAATAAAGGACTGGGTCTTCTGTTATACATGCTGTACATATTTTGGTTATTACAATGCATATTCATTGATCTGATGACTGCACCCATCTGTGGAGATCCCCATAACTCCTAACAAATGATGACAAAGGATCTCAGTCTGGATGCATTCATTTAGATTAGGCATCCCTGGGCCAGGTTTATATCCCAGGGTGATTGGGCAGAGATGGGATTTACACTCTGAATTCTGTTATTTAGAGGGTTTCTACTACAGACTGGTGAGTCATTGAGGTGTGTCCCTGGGTGGTGTGTGGTGTGTAAACAAATACACTGTCTCTAGTCTGGTGCAATCACAGCTTATATAGAGTTCCAGTGAACAATGCAACACAAACACAACCCCACAGAAAACTGTTCCCACAGTCCCGATCACCACTATATACATGTGAAATATTCCAGCGGGTAGCAACATTGCTGCTCCACAGACAGCTGCTCCGTCCTGCTACTCCCTGGGGAACTACAAGCCACACACACATCGGGTTAAACACCATATACTGCAGACACTTCCAGGCTGCGCTCCTTCCTACCTTGTCTCACCAAGCACCATCAACCCTCTGCTCAACAGTTCCCTTTTATGATCCAAGCCACGCCCCGTCAATCCTCCGTAACCAATCGCTAGCCGATTGTGTCCATGGAAAAACACCCGCTTTGACAGATGTGCAAATCAAAACACCTGTGTGATTGTCCTTCTCAAGATGGCTGCCGCAAGCCCACTCTGTACTTCAGGTATGTTCCATCTTAGCGCTAGTGTCACCACCTGTCCAGAGGCCAGATTTTACCCCACCTTCTTACCTTCACCCTGCCACACAGTGACTTCTTAAACCAATTGTAGGTTATTTGAGCTTGAAGTCAGGGGTGCATTATTCAGTTCCCCCAGGCCATAGACTATAACAGGCAGCTATAGCCTGATTTCAGAGCAGTTCATTGCTAGGTCATTTATATAACAATAACATAGACAACATAATCAGTCCCTGGAGTTATCCCACACCCTAAAAATGTTAAAGGTTAAAGTTTTTAATTGACTAATTCATTTTCGTTGTGACTTCAATCATACTGATTAAAACAGAAGCAAGGAATTTTGTGATGACAGATCTTTATACTTGTTTTTGTAGTAGAAGATGAATTGGAATTTAGAATGTCAACCTTCAGAAATAGTAAACATGCCTTGGAGGACACAATCATAGACAGTATACACTACTAAAACTATTATTCAGTCTTGTCCAGTAGAATCATACAGCAGCTGCGTTTCAAAGATTAAGCCAGTAAGGATGCAATAAAGCAGCAGTATTAGGTTACAGCTTAAGTTCGAGGTCTCTAGCACATTTTGTCAGTGATGTTTATGGTCTTTGAAACATTAACTTGTTATTGTACAATACCCATAATTGAACCAAAGACAGAATTTGTGCGCATGAACTGAAATGACAATATCTTAAAGTGTGTGGTATCTTTGGAATTGATTCAGTTGATCTAAACAGCAGCAGATCTAAATACCACCACAATTTAAATAATTAAAATATGAACCTTCCTGGAGTTTTTTATATTTTGATTGACGGAAACAAACTAAAGAGACGAACATTCCCTATTGGATGTTTGATTTCATAACCGTGGGCCCTGAATTCATTATTTAAACAGTGGTGGCAGAGCTGCCGTCGTCTTGATCAATTGAAAATAACCCTTGGTGTATAATGCAGGACTGAGGATCAGAGAGATAATAAATTAATAATTGCCATCCTATAATTTTTTCAGCTCCAATACATTCAGGATATTTAATGAGGACTTGCCAGAGGGCCTGGGACTTGAACAATACAGTAACAATTATGTGTTTTGAAGGAGCAGCTCTCATTACTAGACCCTTACTAAATGCATCACAACTAATGTCAGAACATTTAATGATGCAATTTATTACATGGAAACAGAAAATAAAGAAGAGGTACATTTTTTTGATGTTTTTTCTCCATAACCCTGTTGCTTGTGTCAGATCACTGTGTTTGTATGTTTCTGGGGGGGAGGGGGTACTTAATTGGGTCAATTCTGTGTGAACTCAGGGCATTAAATTGCTTTAAACAATTAATAATGAATTAAATCATTAATGAAGGGCCCAAGGTTCTGGAAATTAGACAATGTACATCACATTAGTCTCTTTCGTTATTTAGATCTGTTGCTGTTAAGACCAATTGAATCAACCTCATTGACTTTAACTCAGACTTTTTTGTTGAGAACATATATTTGGCATTTTATTCTGGCATTAGCTCAGTATATGTCAAAGTGAATAAAAGTTTAGTGTTGTGGGATTATATCAAGAAATTTCATATAGAATGCCCAAACTTAAAAGCTTTTAACATGTCCCATTAAAAAAAAATAAAAAATAAAAAAAAAATAAAACACTTTTTGGTTTTCATTTCAACTGCTCTTGTAAAAGTGTAATTGGAGGCAAAATGCACCGTATAGCAGAGACAACACCCAGAGAAGTGATTTCACATCCTTGCCACAGACACATATTCTGAATACAAGATACAGAGCAAGACCAAATAAATCTCCAGCTTCAGGAATTGCTAAGCAGCATTCCAACATGAATAAGTACATGTTAGTAATATTCAGATCTCTCTTTTTGTATCATAGTTTATACAACAGGTGTTTCATGTCTCAAGATTACTGTAGACCAGTGGTACTCAACTCTGGCCCTCGAGATCCAATCGAGTCTAGGTTTTTACTACAAGCATATTCTAATGTAGTTGAAGCTGTTAAGAGGCAGTTAACTAATTTAGGACTTGGTTGGAATAAAGACCAGGACTGGAATTGATCTCGAGGGCCAGAGTTGAGTATCACTGCTTTAGACCTTACATCGAGTCCAGTATTTAAAGAATGTTGCACTGGCCACATTAGGCCCATATCTTTGCACTTTGATTAACCTTTAAATATGTTTTATAGTTATTGTAAATGTTCAGAATCATTTATTCATGACCAAATGTTCATTAAATAGATACAGTAAATATGTATCTATGTAATTGCGGCAAAGTGTCAAATATTGAACACTTTACAAAAGTGAAACTGGTACTCAATAGTATGATTGCTGGGCATTGTAATTTTTTTTTATTAAGAATAGAACACTAAATCCTTATCTAAAGGATCTTTTTGTGAGCATTTTATATTCAGTTTAAATGAAATAAAAAACATGCAAATTCAAATCAGAGTATTTGTGGTTTTAATGTTTGAAATTACCACTAAGCCACAAAGAGTTTAAAAGATTTGCCGGTGAGTATGTGTCTCTCTTATTACCACAACCCCACAATTAGAGCTGGAAGGCTCAAAAGATTTTTAAGATTCAGAACACAGAGAAGCTGAAAGCTGCATCCCTTCATTGCCATAGTAACTCACACAGCTATGTTGGCTGGGGTAAAATACTTTAATTGTATGCACTCAGCTTGTATTTGACATGTGTACAATGGATAATTCCAAAAGTAAATTAAATATTGTTTTTTATTTCCAATAGATTTTAAACAACCTTTTAACAAAAAAGGTAACTTTTTTTAGTTAACTACCTGCTAATAACTATCTTACTAACATTTTCATGGTTATATATATATATATATATATATATATATATATATATATATATATATATATATATATATATATATATAGTACGTATATTATAAGCATCAGATCCCTACTTTGGATCATAAACTATTAGTCAATCACATTGTTAAAATGGGTGGGCTGTATTATAACTTTTTTTGTTTGTATATAGCGTAATTAGTGGAATAAATTTGACTGAAGAAAATGTTAAACATGTGCATTAGGCCTTGGTTTAAGATTCCAACGAGTCCAAATACTGTAATTTGACATGCATGTTGCAGATTGCTTCTACATATGTAATGTAAATAATAATTTGAGATTAAATCAGTAATTAAATAATTTAATCAGAACAGAAAGCTAAAAACAGATGCTCGGTTGGAAACAGGAAGGAGACGCCTTCTGGCTTCTTCAATTGACAAGAGAATTGTTTTCATACTAGCTCTGAATTTATGGTTTGGCAAAGTCCTTTTTAGTCACTGTTAAAGTTTGGCTGGGCGGAGCATTCAGACAAGGGGGATATCAAATCTGTAAATAAAATAACATGAAAAAGACATTAAATAATAAACAGTGAAAGATTGCTTTTTATAGTTTGGATTAATTTGCTTTAGTGGAGACTGTGGCCAATAGCACACACACACATATATATATATATATATATATATATATATATATATATATATATATATATATATATATATAGTTGTTTTTGAAAAAGAATCAAACTCTAATATGTTGCTGGATAGTGTTTACATTCACTAAATTTACCCTGGTAAATGCTTGAGAATGAAACATCTTAAGGTGATCTGCTCTGTAAATTAGTTTTACAAATTAAAAAAAAAAAACACACCCATTGAAAATCTGCATTTTCTTTAAAAATAAAAGTTTAAATGTGTCTTATTAAAAAATGAGTACTATCTTGGGTAATATCCCCAATGTTTACCCTTTGAACGTATTTTGTTTGTGAAGCCTGTGCTGTGAATAACGTTTGTTTATGAGAAAAAAAGTGCTCTAAATTGATTGGCTTACCTTCATACACATGTTTATTCTAGCAACCATAGCAACTCCTTAGGCAGCCACCAGAGTCAATGCAGAAAAGAAGTGAGAACAAATTGGTGTCTATTATTATCGATTTTCCTTTGAACTGTCAATGTTAAAATCAAAACTGCCTGGCAAGAAGTTTACAAATGTTGATGACAAAGCCAACAGGCACTTTGAAATCAGGAAACGAAAGGTAATTTTAAAGGTGCTTTAAGTATATGCCAAATGTTTCTTATAGGGATTACATTTGAGGATTAAATTTGTGCCAAGTATGTTATTTCACTGTTGAACTGTGCTTCATGCAGCCTACAGTCTAAACTCTTAAGAAAAACAGACTATTTATTGTCCCACAACTGATCTATCCCCTGACATATCAGAAAAAAACACGTTCCTTTAACTGTGCACCATTTATTAAAGTAGTCTAATAAATTTACTTCTGAAGAAAAGCCGTTTTCATATCTTTTAGCTAAAAATGATTATCATTGCATTAAAAAAAAATTGTAACCCTGAGGACACATCCATCCAATGATTTTCTTCTTAAGCACCTTTGGCTTCACTTCAGGATATTTAATTGCTTGAGATGGAAATTACAAGATGAAAGTGCTTGCTGCAGAAGATTTTATTACTTAGTTATAAGATGGAATGGATAGTACTGTACCTTACAACAAGACCTGAAACACACAATCTTTAATGTCATCAATTATCATTCCTCATACTGTAATTCTTTTAAAATGTTTAACTGTGTTTACAAAAAGAGCTATATACAAAATTTGTTGGGCCCCTTTTTGAAGCTAAGTTCCCCCAATTTCCTTATTACAGTTTTTCTCAAACAGTACAATACATAAATCAAAACCCTTGACATAAATACTAAAACATGTAAGATAAATATCTAAACTGCTAACACATTTGCAAAGCTGACCACACATTTCACTCGTCAACACACACATAGCAAAAGCTAAGGTTTCTATTGACATTTCGTACTGAGAATAGGTAAGTGCAAATCATGGTCTTGTATACACTTCTGTTTACATTACGTAACCTACTGCATTACTGTGATAAGTGTTTGCATTCTTTCTGCAATGTTTAGAATTGAAAGAAAAGAAAAGTGGTGGCCGTGGTGGCCGCTTGACAGCGATGGCTATAATAGATATGAAGATGAGGACTTGTTTCAAGGAGTACAGAATGTGAGCTTGTCGACCATTGCCAGAATTCTCAAGAAACATGGCCTTCGAATGAAACAAATCTACCCAGTCCCTTTTGAGAGAAATAGTGAAAGGATAAAGAAATTGCATTCCCCGTATGTTCAAGTAAGCTGAAATAGATGGTAATGAGAGTGAATGACACTCCCATGCAATGATCTAACAACTTATTATAAATATACAGTTTACTGTATCGTACTGCATAGACATATACATATGTGGTGCTTATATCCCACCTGATATACTTGTAGAAGAATATAATGAAGATTTTAAAAGAGTGTCTGGATTTTGGGGGTAGTGGTGGGGTTAAATTTTTATGTGGCTGAAGTCATACCATCTACTTTTTGCTGTAATCCACACTGAGAATGCAAAGCCCATTTTATAACTTTACAAACTTGTTCACAGAGAAATATGGAGCTGGATTTCAGCATGCGGCCTGTAAAATATATCTTCATTGATGAAGCAGGTTTCAATTTCTGGCGAGGCAGGAACATAATTGGACAGCGTGCCACTATGGACACACCTGGCCATCGCGAAGGGAACATCACCATGTGTGCTGCTATATCCCAAGATGGAGTCATTGCCCACTCTCCGGTGATTGGCCCATATAATACAGAGCAACTCCTAGTATTTCTTGAAACTTTATGCACAGTTAGTCCAGCCTCGTATAGACAACCAGGGAAGCAGGGAAGGAGGCAAGCCCACAAAATTTGTCACTGTTTGGGACAATGTCAGTTTTCATCGTGCACTGCAGGTGCAACAGTGGTTTGACCGACAGGATCATTTCTCATTAATCTTTTCTTTCTCCTACTCCCCCTTCCTCACCCAATAGAGGAGTTTGTTCTCCTGTTGGAGATGACAGGTATATGATCACCACCCCTGTGACCAGGCCACATTTATCCAGGCCATGGAGGTGCTTGTGAAGACATTGTGGCAGAAGCCTGTCAAGGCTGGATTCGTCAAGACAGGCGATTTTTCCCCAGATGCATTGCCAGAGAGAGCATCCACTGTGATGTTGATAAAATAATGCGGCCAGAGAGACAATAGACTCTGTGGAAATGATATTGAATTATGTCATTGTAAACTAGATTTACTTAATTGTTAATAAATTCTTTCACATTACAGCCTTTTGTTCTTTTTTAATTTACAAAATAAATAAATATATTTGTTTGATGTATTGATATTAGCATTATGTTTTGCAAGATGTGTGAATAATTTGACTTACTTACTTACTTACAACAGCACTTGTTTATTTGAAGAATGATTGGTATCTATTCTGGGATACTAAAATATTTAGTGAATTTGACTAAATAGGCATTCTGCATTCTCAGAAACTAGATAACATTTTGGGGTAAGGCTGTTACTGTAAAGCCATACATATTTGCAAGCTTTTTTTGTATGTGTTTTTTGTGTATGTAAAAGAAACACAAACATTTTTGGCACGAATATCAAATTCCACTAACAATATATTCTTCATATAGTGCAACAGGTCGTCAACATTTCTGGAGCAAAATAGGCTTTATGGGTGTGATTCGCTAAATATTTGGGTTGAAATATTTATGGCTTTACAGTATTTGAAGTGTAGACCATTAGCTATTTAGGGATACCAAGATATTTAGTCAGCAAATGGTACGAGTGGGTTGAAAGATAGTTCATATAGCAATAATTCTGCGCTTTTACGAAGACCGTCCAAAACTATAGTCCAAACACAGGTGCGTTAAGCTCAAAATCTATACTTCTTTTTAAAAAAAAGTCTAATGCTTGCACACTGAATCACAAAATGACACAAAGCAGAAATATATTTAATCTTATTCACACTCACATGTGCAAAAAAAAAAGTGAATAAAGTACTCAAAAGTGGTACAATGCAAACGTTTCAGCAGCCCCTGCTACTATCATCAGTGCGTACATATGCATACATAAACAAGTGCCCCAACCCCAAGTTCTTCTTCATTTACTGATCTGTCCCAGTGCTTGTCTGAGGGTAGTGAATATTGTGATGGCTGTGTATGCATGAATATTTTATTATTATTTATTTCTTAGCAGACGCCCTTATCCAGGGCGACTTACAATTGTTACAAGATATCACATTATTTTTACATACAATTACCCATTTATACAGTTGGGTTTTTACTGGAGCATACTGTATTGAGTGCTAGAGATTTCATGATCTTTCTTACACTGGACTGAAAACATTATCTGATGGCAGATAAGGGTGGAGAACAATTGTCAATTGTATTTGTGCTTATTTTATGTAATGCAGATAACACAGACTGTGACATATATACTCCTCATAGGATATACCACCTCTGCTGGATTCGATAATATTATATATCTGTAGAGTTCAATGAAGCATAGCAGATGAAGCTTATAAAGTATCACCCTAAAAAACACTAAATGTTGGATAGTGTCAAAAACCTTGAAAAGTTTGAAAAAATAAAAAATAATAATAATAACAATGACATACTGTATTTTCTTCTTAAAACATTCACTATGTCATACAATAATCACTGTAGGTGAAGAAAATTTTTTTAAAAAATCAATCGCTTTAGATTGGTTTGAAAATAGATAAATTGTTAAATTGTTGTAAATTGCATATGAAATGCTGTAAGCTGAAATAGATAAATACAGTACAGCAATTTTAATTACCAGTTTTTGGACAGAAGCATGGTTGCTGTGGCAACTTAAACTTGTTTTTCTCTGCTTTAATTCTACAAAAGGAAAAGGCTGAGATTATTGGCCAACATTTGCTTATTCTTTATCATACCCTAATTGTGAACTAGACTGTACTATGAGAAACTAGTGCTCCAGTATCACACCAAAATGAAGAATATTGTTTACGTCAGTTCTGATGTTTTTGCCTCACTGCATCTTATACTGCAGATATAGGCCTTTACAAAGATCTGAGGTAGGTCCTTCGAGAGGACCTACCTCAGATCTTTGTAAAGGCTTTCTTGTCGTGTTCCTCTTTTTGGAGATCCCATTTACTTTAGTATCACTGGCTTAGTTTACATGCAGTTTAGAAAGTCCAAATATCACGCACATTTCTCACTCTATAAAGAGCATGGCTAAAACATGGTACCACTAAAAACTGCGGGTAAGTCGCCTTGTGCTAAAATAATTAGCAAATTGACTAAAAACAACATTTGGATTTATAAATGGCAACAAGTTTGAAAGACATACCATATATTCATGAGACTTCAGGGACAGGTAGTGTGTTTAGCTGTCTAACTATTTGTCTCTATTTCTAGCAATTTAGCTACACTAGATAGATATAGGTAAATAGATTAGCTGGTTTATTATATAGTTCATTTTTACATAATAGAGTAAATTAGAACACAGTCATAAATCTAAAATGTTTTTGTTAAGAACAGTATCCATAGAAACCTGATCTGCAAGGGATGAAATCCAGTTACACTACAAGGGGAGTCACATACATTTGAGTGATAGATGAAGTAGGGCCTCAAAGTGAAGAAAATAGGGCTCATTTTTGTTTTGGTTTATTACCTCTGTTCAAGTTTTTCTCTCATGCATCCCTTTCATGAATAGAACAGCCTGACAGAGACACCATTATTTGGCGTACCCCACCTCCCCCACCCTCTATCAGTCTCCACCTAGGCTCAGGGCCAATAAATTGGGCGAGAGAAACAAGTGGAATTCTGCCAGCCCTCAAACTAATAAATGAACTCAGCCACAGCTGCATATTCTAGTTTCTTGCATTTCCCTGGTTAATTTGAAGTTTGTTTCCCTTTCCAGCGTCATAGAGCCTTTTTGTGGACAAAGATAAAGTGAACGAGTGGGCTTAGGCCTCCCAGTGGAAGAGATGCATTCCTGAGTACTGATGGGTCACGTTCACTACCAGAGAAAGGAAGTACAGGGGAAGACAAGATGACCTCACTTGAGCATGTTTCACAATATCCCCCACAGATGTTGGACTCTGGAACTCACTTATCAAAAACAGACTTAAAGGAAGCAGCCAAGGCTTATCCCAAGATTCCAGCCCAAGAGCAAGCTAAGCTGGGCGTTCCTCGGGCAGCTGGAGTGGACAGTGTTCCAGCTAAAGGGGAGGGCGTTCACTCAGATCCAATCCCAACTTATCTTGAACAGAAATGCCAGGGCAGGTCCAATAATTCGCATAGCAATGTTAGCACACCAAAACTACCCTCCTCCACTGCAACATGCAGCCCAGCAGCTAATGCACAAGTGGACACACTTGTTCCAGCCATCGACAATAACTCCAGACACCAGCTGACACCAGTGGGCAGGCAGTTAGATTGAATACTGAAACCATTTGGTTTAACAACAGCTGTGGTCTACTTTGATGTAATCTAGAAATTATTTTCTATGGGTCTGGGGGCTCTGTCATATAGAAAATAATTTGATACAGTGGGAATTCATAAACCTAAAAATAAGAAATAAAAAAGTTCTCAGAGAATGTAGTAACATGTAGAATATACTGTATTTGTTTGTACAGAGCACATACTGCTGTATTGTCAAACGTTCGACAGTATAATAAAATAAATATTATTAAATCATTTTTTAATTCAGTGCATTAATCAGCACTTAGTACTGTTTGTGGATTTTGACATTATAAAAGAGCTATACTTGTTTTACACTTTTCTGTGTTTTATTTCAATACTGACAGATATGTTCTTTTTAAGGTAATGTGTGATCTATTGATGTACTTTGGTACTTTCTGTCCTCCCTTTCTAGAGGCTGCACTCCTAATGCGGTACCTACCTCAGTGAAGAAAATCACATTAGGTAAGGAATACTGCAAATCCTGATGTGTAATTACTACATGTATTTTTAATCTTAATCAGAATAAAACAATCTAAAGGGAAATATCAAATAAGGAATGGATATATGAATACTGGATATCCAAATAACTGGGGACAGAGGCCTTTATAGAGTTAACCAATTATCTCTCCAAAAAAGCACTACAATTGCATGACAACACCTTAATCTTAAATGTATATTTCACCGTAATTATTCATTTAACCCTTCTCAATTGCTGTAAGAAAAAAGGCTGTCAATATTTCTGATGCTTTGGTGCAGCTGAAGTAGACACACCCTTCCCAGAATGTGTTAGCAGAGTCAATCGGCATTTACTTATGAGGCCAAACTATTCCATCAATTATTACCAATTAAAATGCCCCTTGGAAGTCACACAGTCTAATTTAGTTTACATTATTAGAATAATTTTGGAGAATTCATTTTGGATCGTACCAGTTTTTGTGTATACACCCACCCATCCATTAATCCTTAGGAAGTTAGTAAAATCTCACATATAGAACCTAGCAAGAAAATTAGGACACCAAAGTAGGCAGTTCGACCCAACAAACACAGTCCTGCTTTCAGAGAACGAAAGTAACAACATCCAGGACCTAATAAACAGTGTTGGCCAGGCAGCAAAAAGAAGGGAGGTCATGATTGTTGGGGACTCCATATTGAAGATCACAGCAAGTTCAGTGCGCAGTCTGGACACCTTTACCACAACAGTGTGCTGAAATTAAAAGACAAGACCAAAACTGTGGGATTTTCTGGGATACTGCCAACATCTTGCAAAGGACCATATGGACAGCTGGAAATAAATAAGCTAAATGCATGGTTGAAATCGTGGTGCACACGGGAAGGCTTCACCTTCCTTGATCATTGGACCACATTCTACAACAAGGACTATCTATATAGGCGGGACGGACTGCACTTAAATAAAAAGGGAACCAATCTACTCAGAGAAAGGATCCTTGAGGAGGTTCAGAAGATAGACATTAAATGTAAGGTAAGATATATATTAAATGTATTTATCTAAATGCTAGAAGTCTCAGAAACAAAATGATAGAACTTGAAGCTACTGCACTAACAAGTAATTATGATGTGATAGGTGTTACAGAAACGTGGTTATCCGAGAGTGATGGAAACGAATATTAGTGGGTATACACTATATAGGAAAGACAAGCAGGACAGACGAGGCGGAGGGGTAGCACTATACATCAAAAATAGTCTTGAAGCCCAAGCAACACAGAATCAATATGGGTCAGAATAATGGACACAAATTAAAAGGGCATAATAATAGGGGCATGCTATAGACCGCCAAATTCAGACATAGAGCAAAATAATCTGTTATACAATGACATTAGAAATGCGTGCAGCAAAGGAGAAGCCATAGTAATAGGAGATTTCATATAAAATGGGAAAACCCAGTGGGGAGCACAACAGACGAAATTGAAATGGTGGAAATGACAAATGACTGCTTCCTAACATAATTTTTCAAGGCACCGACTAGAGGGGAGGCATGCCTTGATTTAGTCTTTTCAAATAATGAAGACAGAATAACTAAAACAGAGTTCAGAGAACCATTGGCAAACTCAAACCACAACATGGTCTCATTTGAAGTGCTTTTTAAAACCCAAAAAGTAATGACTAAAGCTAAGGTTTACAATTTTAGAAAGGCAAACTATGAAGGTATGAAACAGAGACTAACAGAAGTAGATTGGAGTAAAATAGAGAAAACATCCATAGAAAAAGGATGGCTGTTTTTTAAAAATGTAGTACTAGAGGCACAAAACAATTACATCCCAAAAGTAAACAAATCTAAATCTAAAACAAAATGGCCAAATGGTTTAATAGATCAATTAAAAAAAAATATTCCGAGAAAAAAGGCACTTTACAGAGCGTTTAAAAGGGACCAAGAACAAAGTACACAGAAAAGTACTTAGAACTGCAAACACAAGTCAAAAAGGAAGTTAGAAAGGCCAAGAGAGAGTGATAGAAATGAGCATTGCTAAGGGGGCTAAAACCAATTCCAAAAAGTTTTTCCAATATATAACAGCAAGAGAACATTCAAATAGGAGGTAAAATGTCTACAAATGCAAAATCATAGATGAAGAGAAAAAAATAGCAAATATATTAAATGATTACTTTTCACAAAGGAGGATACGGACAACATGCCCTACATGCTGACCTGTTCCTATCCAGTTTCAAATAACTTTAGCATAACAGAGGCAGAAGTGTTGAAGGGACCAGGAGCTCTTAAAATAAACAAATCCCCTGGGCCGGATGAGGTCCTCCCAATAGTACTCAAAGAAATGAAAGAAGTTATTTACAAACTGCTAACCAAGATCGTGCAACAGTCTCTTGACAAAGGGGTTGTACCGACAGACTGGAGAATTGCAAACGTAATACAGGATCCACAAAAAGGGAGACAAAACTGAACCAGGTAACTGCAGACCAATAAGCCTGGCTTCTGTTATATGTAAACTTATAGAAACTATAATATGAATATCATATGGGAGATACTGAAATTGAAGAAGGAATCTATGAAAAAGTTTATGTTGACTCAGAAATGTCTTCATCTACACAATGTGGGGAAGCTATAAAAAAGGCCAACAAGATGCTCGGATATATAGTGAAAAGTGTTGAATTTAAATCAAGGGAAGTAATGTTAAAACTTTACAATGCATTAGTAAGACCTCATCTAGAATATTGTGCTCAGTTCTGGTCACCTCGATACAAAAAGGATATTGCTGCTCTAGAAAGAGTGCAAAGAACAGCAACCATAATTATTCCAGGTTTAAAAGGCATGTCATATGCAGACAGGCTAAAAGAATTGAATCTATTCAGTCTTGAACAAAGAAGACTATGCGGCGATCTGATTCAAGCATTCAGAATTCTAAAAGGTATTGAAAATGTCGACCCAAGGGACTTTTTCGACCTGAAAAAAGAAACAAAGACCAGTGGTCAGAAGTGGAGATTAGATAAAGGGGCATTCAGAACAGAAAATAGGAGGCACTTTTTTACACAGAGAATCGTGGGAGTCTGGAACCGACTCCCCAGTAATGTTGTTGAAGCTGACCCTGGGATCCTTCAAGAAGCTAGATTCTGGGAGCAATAAACTACTAACAACCAAACAAGCAAGATGGACCGAAATGCCTCCTCTCGTTTGTAAACTTTCTTATGTTCTTATGTTCTTATATATATGCTTGACAAGCTTTGTCCACAAACTAACCATGTATGATTCAAGGGAAGGGTGCTGAATATGAAGGAGAAGGAAGGGCACTATTATTAGGTTTTTGATACTTTTCTGAACAATGAGAAAAACGGTTTTTGAAAGCTATTTTACAAACAGGTTGCTGAGAAATGTACAGAACTAATGGTCACTCCTATTCATAAATCATTCAGGTATAAATGAGGGTTGTTTTTAGTAAACATTTGTGTAAAAAAAGTTATCAATGCTTCTAAAACTGGCACTAGAAATAACAAGGCAATATGATGCCTTTTTTTACAAATATGGAATTTGTAATACCTGTATGCTACTGTTATCCTTACAAAAAAGGACTGCAAGATTAATACTGAAGTATTTTGGGCCCAGAACTGTGCAGTAGATCTGACAAATAACTATAAAGCAGTACAACACACTGCATTAAAATCGTGCAAAAGTAATACTGCATTTTGTATTGTCATTACAATGTAAAATTAAAACAACCTTATTATGTATGTAACATAATTTTAATAACATCATTTTTTAGTAGCAACTGGTTGACTTGCTGATATTTCTCACACTAAATGCATTCATTAACATTACAATATGTTCCAAATGATCAATTTGGACATCTTGAATGCGGTAAGCTGGGAGGATCCACATGGAACATGTTTTGTAATCTAGTTACATCATTGTTGCCACATCTGTTAGAAATTTGTATTCCCAATGCAATAGGTTGAATTTGATTTTTTTTTTAAATCTTTTTTAACTATATAGTTCATAGAGCTTGCTATGATGCTAAATGATATATAGTGCAGATGCTAAATTGAATGCGTACAGCAGGTAACTATCCTTATTCTGTATGCATTGGGGCAGCAGTGTGGAGTTGTGGTTAGGGCTCTGGACTCTTGACCGGAGGTTCATGGGTTCAATCCCAGGTGGGGGACACTGCTGCTGTACCCTTGAGCAAGGTACTTTACCTAGATTGCTCCACTAAAAACCCAACTGTATAAATGGGTAATTGTATGTAAAAATAATGTGATATCTTGTAACAATTGTAAGTTGTCCTGGATAAGGGCGTTGGCTAATAAATAATAATAATGCATTGCTCAGTCTATACTTTTATAAAATGTCCAGCAAAAGTAATGCTGATTATATAAATTGTTCCATTAGGTCATGCATGGAAAAAGAAAATCTACCACAAAAATTCAGAAACTAGAAGTAGGCTTGTCTGATCTGAATGAAATCATTATTAGATAAAGTACAGTCTTGGCTATGTCAAGAGCACACAGGTGCCTTGTTTTCATTTGCCACTGGGGTTTTTAGTTGAGAGCAATTTGAAATCGATCCTGTTAGTCTCGATCAACAGCAGAGTGATATCAACGCTACCTGAACTGGGCCTGATGGAGGAATTGACCCAACAAAGTGTCCATATGTTGTTTGACCTCACTATGCAACCAAAAAAATAAATACAAAAATAGCAGACATGTCATTTTATTTTTTATTAATGCCTTTGTTTGACAGAAAAATTGGGCCCTAGTTTTTTCTTGTTTCATATCAGGACTAAACATTCAGATCGTATTCATCCCTATTGATGGAAACGGTGGTGTCCAACTATGGTCATTCAATTGAACTTGACCCCAGGGTCAGGGAGAGTATTTTGGTTCAACTGAATACTGAAACACCCCACATTTCACAAAAGAGAAAGACTCCCAGCAAATGGGTTTAGTCTTTTTAACTACAGTCATTCTCAATACCTACCACAGGAAACAAAAAGCAAAAAATGGTGTAAATGACCAAATAAAATACCTCATACATTTATCCCTACAAGGTGATACCCTGGAGGGGCCCTTCTACCCATGTTTTGGCAACACCTAATTATGTCACAATGGGGTAAAGGGGATGGTCGTCATTCTTCACCTGATTAAAACCCCATAGAGAATGTGTTGCATGAGTTTTGGAATAACAGTCCACAAATGCTTTTCAGACACTCATTTGTTCCATGGCTGACAGTGTATGATAGTGTTTGTTTTGAGAGGGTGTCCCACAGCTGACACAGGGATTTATTATTATTATCATTATTATTTTTTTTTACAACTGGATAGTTTGCATTAAGGGATTGTAGTTTATTTATACAATAAATGATTATATTATATGTTTTGTAATGAAGACATGATAGAATGACCTGATGGATTACATTTGCGGCTCAGTGTATTATAACAAATTTACACAAGTATTTTGTTTAAACATGTGCGAAAGGCAACCTGTGGACCACACACATACATTCACCACTGCTGCGATATTTAACAAGGCAGTATAAAATCACCTGATTCTTTTGTGGCTTTTTTTCTATGTCATAAAGAACCGGCTGTTGAATTGGGCAAACTCCATCCACATAATAATTAATCTAAAGCAATATACTTTAAGTAATTCCCATTATATTTTGTTTGTATTGTATTTGTAATTGTATATAACTAAAGCACAGTTACAGTTGTTACTATTGTATTATATCATATTCTATAGTACTGACAAAAATACTAATTTCCCTTCATTTGAGGACAGCTATGTTAAAGAAGTCTTCATTATTTTTTTCAACACATTGCTAACTGTTATTCATTAACCATGTGAAAGTTTTCTAAGTTAATGAAGCACTGCTTAACACACCGACTTTGTATTCCCTGAGGCAATGGCTAAAGGACAATAATCCGACCCTGGTTGTTTTCCTTTGAAAGAATAAAAATGAAGTTAATTCTAATACTGAAAAAAATTCAATACTTAGATGGGCATGATGAATAAACTGCACCCTCAGCCCCCCACAACGTAATAAAGTGTGGTGGCAACTGGGCAGGCTTGGGGCATGTTTGCAAGAAAGCTCGTATCAACACTGCTTTAACAGAGTAAACTGTACTGTCTATATGGGTTCAAAGAATTCATAGTCATTCATAGAATTCATAGTCATCAACATTTTTATTTTATTGCACAGTACATTTTACAGCAAAAATATGAATAGAATAGTGGGTGGGGGACAGACAGTATTTGTCACTGTAACTGTACAACTGCAATGTGAACTTGGTCCCGAGGCTTAAAATAAAAACGACTTATTTAGTCTGAACGTTATTTCAAACTTAGGTTTTGTTTCGTAAAAAAATAAAAAATAAATAAAATAAAACCAAACTACATACCGTACCGAATTTGTTGCCTGCAAGACCCTCAAAACCTCGACATTTTAAACAGTGTTTGAATGCCGTTTACACAGTGCACAGGTTATAATTTAGCATTAACTTACAACGTTTAATGGGACAAGGCATCAAAAACACAAAAGATTTTTTACTATAATTGCCAGGGAGGTGTATGTAAGCTGTCTGTGGAGCGCTGTCTGTACAGGACGCATCACTCCTAGTACACCTTCCTCCATCTAAAATCAATTATTTTGTATTTTTTCACAACATCTGTGAAGCAGAAACATGTTGCTTGGAAACCACACCGATACAGTTTCCTAGAAATGTACAATGACGTGAAACCAGTTTTACTTTTTGTTTTCTGTTAATTAAGCATGTAGTTTGCCTACGCGTAAACAAGGGACTGCTTTTTCGTGTGTAAAGTGCTGGTAGAGTGTTATCTCTCCGCCCTTCGGGAATCAGCGCAGTACTAGTGGCGTTGCTGGTGCAGCAGCAGGCAGTGCGGATTCTTCCAGTCACTCCCTGAGTTTCACATCCACTCTCTCTGGCTTGCAGACTGCCAGGTGCTGCACTTAGATACATATTTCTTGATTGGTAAGTACATTTTGCTTTAGAAAAGGTACGTCTAGTCTTTGTATTGGGCGCTTCAGTCAAAACGGGGCCTCTAAAACACACCATATGCTGTGTAACACCGTTGTTTTTTAATACTGGAGATAAATGCCTTTATTTATTATACTGAACGTTTGAAAGGAATCAACGGCTTTCTAACGAGTTTGAAATTGTCATGACATTTTAACCAAAGGGTGGTGAAAGTAAAGAAAGCTTCGTATCTGTGTGTGGTGTTGTAATGAGACTGAGATTGCAAATTCTAGGAATATGATGTACATGTGCGGTTTCCTAGACTACACACTGATAGTGTGCTTGCGCGATTTTTTATTCATTAAACGTCCTGTCTGAAGGCGAAAAAGCAGAACTTGGAAGTACAGATGGGGAAATTGACACATTGTTTGATTAATATTGATAGCCTAATTTCCAGAGTAAAGCATATCGACCCAGGAAAAATGGATGACGTTTCATAACAGGTTATTAAATATAACGGTGCAGACTGTCAGGATGCAAAAACAGGCGTGGCCGCGCTGAGCTAGTTGCTTGTCAGAGAGGCTGCTGAGGAGGTTGTGTTCAGAGGGCGTACAAGCACTGGAACAAATCAGCTATTTGGTGCTTATTTCAAGGATTTGTTTTACCCCAACAGGTTAGATCGCCAGCGGCTTCAATAATATTTAATTTGTATGCCTTTATCGTCCAGTTTTAAGAATACTGCAGTTCCGTTACGAGATATACAGGTAGGGTTCTAGTACTAGGTCAATGCTGGCGTATCATGCAGTAGTTTTTTTTGTATAATTTGACGTATATTCTAATTATGTATGGAGTTAATATGGAGGTAGAGCGTTGACATCATTTTGGTTTTATTTCAATTAAATAATTAAACATTTTTTTTCTTTTTATCTGAATCCAGTTGTTCGTACATTTCCCACAGTTTCTGCTGTCCCCCGGGACGCCGAAATACCCCGCCCAGTGGGTAATTGTTTTTTTTTTTTCCTCGAGAGACTCTTCTGTCTGTTTCATTTTGTATGTTAAACTGCCCTGCTTGTTTGAAGCGTCGACGATTGTAATCTCTGTTCCTGACAGCTTTTCTGTTGTGTTATATGGCATTATTTGTATGTTGCAGGCGCTGCAGCTCTAATGCGGCCAGGAGGAGTCCAGTCTGCGGCTGTAGAGTGGACACTACTAACAGCATTAGGGAGGGGTTACAGTAACTGTGTTAATAGAAGTAGGAGTTTGAGGCCAGTTTAATACTTTAATATAAATGATTAAATTCGAGGTGTGTGTGGGTGAGATGTTTTGCTTAGGTGAAATTGTGGTTTCAACTGCTTTTGTCTTGCTTTGCTAATTTTATTTCTCTGGATTTCAAAGCATTATTTGCTTCCTGTTATTATATTTAGATTGCAGTCCAGACCTTCATTTGCTTCAACTCATAGCAAGCCTTTGGTGGAGCCCTTTGTGTACACTTATACACTGACTGATGGTTTACTGGTCAAGCGCATTTTGAATAAACTCCTGCTTTACAGTACTATGTGTGTAGGCTGTGACTGTTGGAGTCATTTAACCATAGAGCACATGGACAATTAAACGTCTGAATAAACAATGCATGCTTATTATTACAAAATTGTAATCACAAAAGGTCACAATATATATGTTAACAAAAATATTATATATATATATATATATATATATATATATAATGTGAGAGCGCTGATTTGCATACTGCAAAGTAGCAATAATGATGCTGTAACTTCATTATTATCTATAGTCTGCTTTGAAACTTGTGGGCTTATATTTAAGTGATGCTCTCCATATATTGTGAGATAATATTGTAATAATATTGACAGTTTTTTAGGGGTCACCTGTTTTGTGAGAGAATAGGTACATTTTAATTTTGTAAAAGGCTATAAGCTTTCATACTTGGAGCAAACTATACAAGAGTGCAAAAAGAGGGGAGGGGGGATCTTCAAAATTTATTTTGTGAATTCATGTTTGTCATTACAAATTATCCAATGGCTGTTTGGTTATTGGTTACCAGCTAGTTTTATCAATAAATGCCTTGAGTACTTTAATAAACATTCCTGCAGTTATTGGCACAGTAAAGTTTGATCTCATTGTACTCAGTTTTTTATCAATCAAAACTGTTACATTCTCTTGCTGCATGAGAGTAACCAGGCTTCACTATCATTGTGGGATGGTGTTGAACACATTCTGCTGGTGTTAAATTTAGCACAGGTTTATTCATTCATGGCAGCCGCCAGAAAAAACAAACAACAACAAAAAAAACAGTTGTGGAACAGCTGAAAGCCCTACATGACCCCATGCAACCTGTGAATTACTTGTAGTTTGAATGTTACCATATGGTCATTCATGTTTAATGAGATCTGTAACACTTACTGTAGGAGCAGATAGGAGATTGCCTTTCAAGTTAACAATAAGACAATCCTGAAACCTGGCTCCATCCTTTAAATTTAATAATAATAATAATAAAAAAAATACAAAGTTTAACTGTTTTAGAAAAACAACTTTGTGTAAGGGTTTGCAGCTTATTTCTTGGTAAAAAGATAATAGGAAGAGTTTGTTTGAAATACACTTACAAGATCCTGCATTCCATTCGGCTATGGAAGTTTTCTGCCAAATAAATGTCGTCTTTTGACGATGATAGCCTTTAGTGTTAAACAAATTTGCTAATATTTACAGTATTTAATGATCATATTATTTTTTATAAACTAGTATGTTTTTGAAAAGCTGTGATGTACCAGAGTCTCTGAACGTCCTTTTAAAAGTAGTTTTGGCAACTTGACAGTAATCCTGGATTCTTTTTTCTTTAATTTTAAATGTATCATATTATTGGATCTATTTTTATTAATAAATAGTAAAAAGCATCAATTCCTTATTTCCACCTCCCAAAACTTGTAAACCTGCATTTCACTTTTTTTTTTTTTTTTTAACACAATATTACTAAAGGTATAAGAGCGGTCAGTTTGACCATAATGGTAAACTGTGGTGGGTATAATATAGTTAAGGTGCAGTGGTATTTGGACCCGCCAACATTAAACTAAGGCCATTTATTATTTTTATTTCTGCAATAATTGCCAACTACTGAACATGTAATAAAAATAATTGATCTTGATACTTTGCTGTGCAAGCACCAAATGCATTTTCTTATATTGATCTCTGTTCATTACATTAAGGTTTCTGGCAGGGTACTGTAGATGTGCATTAGGCTTTATTGTTGATGAATACATGCGTCTTTAAGAACCTTTATGATTCTGCATTTGTGCTAACCAGGGTTTTAAAACCAATTTCTTACCTCATGTTGGCACAAGCAATATATTCTCACTGCTTTCCCTTTTAATCTGTTAAATATTGTTAAATACTGATCTTAAATACTAGTTTATGCTGCTTCCTGGTACAGTACCCAAGTACTTCATGTGTTGTAGTTCATAGTCAACAATGTATCTACTATAGCATTGTATTTTAAATATTTGCTTATCTTTCAAGATTTACTCTACTTTAACAACAAATACTGTATGCATTTCTGTGTACTGTGTCTATTGTAAGACTTTTAACAGATATGTATCATGTTCACTTCTTTCAAGTGTTGAAAAAGTAGGTATGTTGTTTAAAGTGCTTGGACAAACAACAAATTGATTTTAAACATCTTGTATTTCTGGTATCTGATCAGAATTGGGTGGAGATTAACTTTGTCTCTTATGATTTACTAAAAAAAAACCAAAGGAGTTGGCAAACACTGTAGTATATTGTGTTACTTATTTTTCTTTTTTTAAACCATTGTTTCTCAACAGCAGAAAGCTGTTTTATTTTCTAAGGAATATTTCTGAGCATTAATACAGTTTTTGTTCCCATACATGCGTGGAAACAAAAATGTAAGCGTAAGCAAAAAACAACAAAATGGATATTGTTTTCAATGTAAAGCAAGGTTTTATATCTTGTTAAAAAGTAGCAATTTAATATCTGTTTGAGGAACATTGGATTTCAGTTTGAGAATTTGTTAACTTGTTCCTGAACTAATTAATGATATGGTCATAGAATAACCAGCTTTGTAACATATGCAGTGAAGGTCAAATGCTGTACTTTATAAACATGTAACATACTTAACTAATTTAGCAGTTATAAGCCTAAAAGTATCAATGAGAAAAAAACAAACAAAAAAATGTAAGTGTGGGAAAAGTTCTGCAATTCAGTATTGAAGTTAATATTTTTGACACACTGTATTGTGGATTACCAGTTTATTCAATTTAAATGGATTGCTGTCCAAGCCAACAAATCTGTGTGTATGCAAAATGTCTGCTCTTTGCATGCATTTAAATAAAAATGGCACCAGAGAAGTGTTTGAGGGTCATTCAAATGTCATTCTTTGAAATCCTGGTAATTATTACTTAGCACGCTGCTTTCCGTTATACTTAGTTTTAGAATTAAGTTAATATTTTTAGAATGGGCCATTCATTTACTGTGCTGTACTGTATGTAGGCCAAGTAAGTGTAGATTGTACTGTATCTGTGCTAGACGAGGGTGGGTCACCTTGTAATGTGGGAAACTCTCTGACTATGTATTGAAGATACAGTAAGTGGGTTTGAATCCTATCAAGGCTATAGATACCGGCCTAGAATGTTCTGGAGAACTGCCAGAAGATAGTAAATTGAACATTGCGACAGAAAACCAGCCACTAGTGCCACTTCTAAATATAGACCTCTGCTCCACAAAAGGTAGCATCGCTTTACCTGCGCTCTTGGGAACTTTAGGCTATATATCCTTTCATCTTGCTTCAGTAAATAACCATATACAATTATGTATGCAAAATTGTTTTTCGATCTGGTTTGAAAATGTAGTGGTGGAAAGTACAGTACAATCTAAAATTGGGGTTTGGGATGTTGCTGTAAAAATCACTGAACTTCAAACTTGTAATTTTGTTGTCTTCATTAAAATACTAGCGCTCCGCAACGTAAACTTTTTGCTAGTTGCTTTCTTTGTCTTATTATCTTTTTTTTTCAAGGAGCTGACTACTGTGATTTTTAAGCAAATTTAAAATTAACAGTTCTAAAATGCTTAAAACACATAGATAAATGTTTTGGGCCTCAATAATTTGCCATCCAATCAAAATTTTCAGCTTCTGTTTTTATTGGCCCATAGTAGACTTAAGCTGTTTAAATGAACCCATTGCTATTGGCCTAAACCCCAAGCACACCAATGCTATCTCATTCCTGTTATTTTTGTAGTTTTCTCACTGTGTTTAAGTATCCCATTTTAGTTTTTTTTTAAGCATAAGGGTATTAGTCATGTTAGAAAACACTTGCAGCGGTTTCAGTAATACATTGTTGCTTGCCGGTCAGGGCATAAGTTTTAACCTATTGAAACAACAGATGAATTCCTTCAGTGTGTGTTTGTGAAGGCGGTGAGGGGGTTGTCACCCGGGTACTGTATGAGTGGAGTCTCTGAGACAGCGCTGTGACTGCTTGGGGGACAGCTGGCAATGTTGGAATAGACAGGTGAGGGCCACATGGCAAGGAATGCAGAGGGATCGCCAGTTGGGAATTGTGGCTGCCTTCCTGGAATGATGTGCCGACATTCCTGCCATTTCAGGGATGTTTCTGCAGCTGTCATTTTGATAAATACCCGATGGCTTAACTGACGGTGTCCTAGAGGAACATGAATAAGTGTATTTATTCTAAGAAGAATGCAAGTTAGGCTATAATGCAAGTTAGGCTATAGTTTAGGCCATACTTTAAATGCATTAGGATCACAAATACAGTGCAACCACCATTCATTGGGTACAAATTATACAAGACAAAAGTACAAAATGTACTGTAAAACCACGTTTAAAATGTAACATTGAATAAATAGCATCTTTTGGATTAACTTGCAGAGGTAAAGATGTGATAGTAGTCTCATGTTTAACCAGGATGACCCCTGTCTGTTTTAATTAGGCCCACACAATTTAGTCACAGGTGTTACTCTAGGGAGATCAGTTTATAATCAATGCAACAGCAAATGCTGTAAAATTATTTCAATTGTACCAGATTGTGTCCAGGTTCAAGGCAGAAATTGCATCATGCTCAGCATGGAATACCATGGAACCAGTTAAGGCGGTAATGTCATGGGTTCCCATTTACCCCATAAAGTTATTCCGCAATCCCCTGCATTCTTGTTCTATCTCTTAACAACGGCTCCCACGTGG
This sequence comes from Acipenser ruthenus, assembly GCF_902713425.1. Taxonomy (NCBI): domain Eukaryota; kingdom Metazoa; phylum Chordata; class Actinopteri; order Acipenseriformes; family Acipenseridae; genus Acipenser; species Acipenser ruthenus. The sequence continues at coordinate 73,459,240 of NC_081193.1, read as the reverse complement.
GAGTATTTCAAATATGGTCTTGGTCCTGTCCACTTCATATGTTGTTTTTCTGTTCATACATGAGTTGCTACAGAACATGGCTGCTCAGACCTTAATGTAGTCCTCTCCATAGACCAAAATATAGTTATTTCTTCGCTAGTATCTCAATAGTGTCAGTTTAAAGGTTTTGCAGTAGCATTCATTTACGTTAATATAGGCTTGTGTAGGATACAACATTCTGACATTGTAACCTGTTGATGCAAATAATGTATACCATATGTTTGCCAAGAAGGCAAGATAGTTGAAATGAATAGGGACATTTTCTTGTATACTATATTTACCTGTTCCTAATATGATACGTTTTGATTTTTACAATTTAGTTATCTTTAATTTCCCTGAACTGGTGAAAGGGATATTGTTTGGTGGGTCCACAGCTGATGTCATTGGGTTCAGAATCCAATCATGAGATTTTTTCATCTTCAAATGCCAGCTCTATTAGGCAATTAAATAATTAGTGCCCTTTCTTTTGGTGCCAGCATTCAGGGTTGCTAGCATTTCATCTGAGATTTGAGCTGTGCTGACAGGAACAGTTATTAAGACTTCAGTTCTACAGTCTCTCCCTTGTCTCGTAAGATCACAGCAATGACACAGTTTTAACAAGGGAAGCTGAGTGCTGGTAAATTATCCATAACTTTTAACCCTCAGTCAGTAAACTAACTTCATTGTTGTGGTAAACTTGCTGTTGACAAGCAAGAATGTACCATTAGGAAAGTGCACAGAAAGGATTTAAACATTACAGTCCTTTTGAACTTTTTCGAGTTTGCTTGGAAGAGCAAGTCACTGTCCTTTTCTATGATTGCCCTTTGCAGTAAACTGCTCCCTTTTTTCAAAGAGAACACACAATATTGAAATTATTAGATGGGCTTGCTGACTCTTGGGATGGTTAACAGATGCTGAATATGATTAACTGTTAATCACCAATTGGACCTGAGCAGCCAAAACCTTGAGTAAACAGAAATATTGTTTTGGACTCTTTAAAATCCATATGTAAATATATGCCTGGCCCATCCTGATCTGCTATTAACCAGTGCTTTAACAAGGTCCAGTATCTTCACTTTGAGAAACGCTGTTATGCTATAGGGTGATTGATTACAGCAGTTGTCAATTAGGACTTGTGTTGATGGCTTATAGTGGTTGATAGCTAAATGTTATCTTTGGCCTGCAAACCTGTGTCTTGCTGTAACGATATCCTGGCTCCTATGCCTGGGGTGTTTTAATAAAAGTGCTAAGCATGCATTTAGGCTTTGGGAAGCTTATATATTAAAAAGGGAATGATTCATGAGGCGATTTAATGCCACTGCTTTCATGTGAACATATTTTCTTTTGACATTCGGTTATTGAAATGTTGACAATTCAACATGGTCATTCCTCCTGAAAGGCTATATCTCAGTGGACTCAATGGACATGCACACTAAAGTTGGGTCAAAGTTTTGCTCATATTTGAAAATGTATACATATTTAACAGATTGATTTTTAAAGTGCAAAACAAACCAATAAATAGATCATAGGAAGGTTTGAAATTCAACACTGTTAAAAATGAAAAAAATGTACATTTAAAAATATGCAGGATATCTAAAATGTACGTTACCGTACCCTTGTTTTTATTGGCTTCAAAACCCTGGGAAATTTGGAATTTGAACGTAGTGCATCCTGGTTATGGTTTCCATCTCATTTGCACTAGTTCATAATTTTTTTTAAACCCAGGTTCTGTTCAGCCTTGCTGAAGTAATCATTCATATTCTAAAGTGTTTACAGTAGCTGGGGAATGGCATCTGAGTGAATTTTATCAATATTAAGATCAAGTTCTAATCGTTCCAGGTGTGCAGTTTCTTCCATTTTAGAAAAAAAAAAAAAAAAGAATTCTACATTTTTCTAAAAGAACACCAGTACTACTTTGTTCTATTTTGCACATGATGAAATCTGGGTACATCATTTTTAAATATATATTTTTTACATGTTTAAGCTTGTATAGGGAGAGGGTGGGAGGAAAGGCTGTGTTTGTTTGCTGGGTGGCTGAAACAAAAAACCACATCATTTAATGGCCGGGCTGTACAGTCACCTCCTATAGAAGATAGGAATCTGTATTGCAGCAAACAGACACTTGCAGTATATTCTTGTTTTTTTAACTCGCCACTAACAGGTGTGTGCACTTAAATATGAATGAAGCTGCCTTTGTTCAGTAGTGCAGTATGTGTAAAATAACAGGGTTCTGAGAGAATGAAGATTTAGTATTATATAGCATTTTCCTCTGTCATATCCAGCTGGGTTTTGTGTAGCTTTAGCTTATAAATAGAGCAGCTGGGTTATGGGAACAGTAAAGCACACAATGCTGCTTTAAGGTGAAAAGAGAAAAATCAATCATGCAGTACTTGTGACTTGCTGCTGGTTTTCAAAGTGGCAAGACAGTATACTATCAAATAAAATGCTTTAAAAAGAATTCAGACTAGTTGTTATGAAAATCAGTGATATTGTGTGGATTTTTGAAATGCAGGCGCTTCACTTTAATTGAGTATTCTAAATTCACATGCAATGTGAAATCCAGTTTCCCTGGTGCATGGGACTCATCCTTTACTCTCATACAGCAGATGAAATACCACAGTACAGGAGCCATTGAGAGCTGCCATTGAGAGCTGCCATTTAGTTACATCATCTTTTCTACAGAAGCCAAACAATGCAGATAACAACAGATACAGTGCCTTGCGAAAGTATTCGGCCCCCTTGAACTTTGCGACCTTTTGCCACATTTCAGGCTTCAAACATAAAGATATGAAACTGTAATTTTTTGTGAAGAATCAACAACAAGTGGGACACAATCATGAAGTGGAACGAAATTTATTGGATATTTCAAACTTTTTTAACAAATAAAAAACTGAAAAATTGGGCGTGCAAAATTATTCAGCCCCTTTACTTTCAGTGCAGCAAACTCTCTCCAGAAGTTCAGTGAGGATCTCTGAATGATCCAATGGTGACCTAAATGACTAATGATGATAAATAGAATCCACCTGTGTGTAATCAAGTCTCCGTATAAATGCACCTGCACTGTGATAGTCTCAGAGGTCCGTTTAAAGCGCAGAGAGCATCATGAAGAACAAGGAACACACCAGGCAGGTCCGAGATACTGTTGTGGAGAAGTTTAAAGCCGGATTTGGATACAAAAAGATTTCCCAAGCTTTAAACATCCCAAGGAGCACTGTGCAAGCGATAATATTGAAATGGAAGGAGTATCAGACCACTGCAAATCTACCAAGACCTGGCCGTCCCTCTAAACTTTCAGCTCATACAAGGAGAAGACTGATCAGAGATGCAGCCAAGAGGCCCATGATCACTCTGGATGAACTGCAGAGATCTACAGCTGAGGTGGGAGACTCTGTCCATAGGACAACAATCAGTCGTATACTGCACAAATCTGGCCTTTATGGAAGAGTGGCAAGAAGAAAGCCATTTCTTAAAGATATCCATAAAAAGTGTCGTTTACAGTTTGCCACAAGCCACCTGGGAGACACACCAAACATGTGGAAGAAGGTGCTCTGGTCAGATGAAACCAAAATCGAACTTTTTGGCAACAATGCAAAACGTTATGTTTGGCGTAAAAGCAACACAGCTCATCACCCTGAACACACCATCCCCACTGTCAAACATGGTGGTGGCAGCATCATGGTTTGGGCCTGCTTTTCTTCAGCAGGGACAGGGAAGATGGTTAAAATTGATGGGAAGATGGATGGAGCCAAATACAGGACCATTCTGGAAGAAAACCTGATGGAGTCTGCAAAAGACCTGAGACTGGGACGGAGATTTGTCTTCCAACAAGACAATGATCCAAAACATAAAGCAAAATCTACAATGGAATGGTTCACAAATAAACATATCCAGGTGTTAGAATGGCCAAGTCAAAGTCCAGACCTGAATCCAATCGAGAATCTGTGGAAAGAACTGAAAACTGCTGTTCACAAATGCTCTCCATCCAACCTCACTGAGCTCGAGCTGTTTTGCAAGGAGGAATGGGCAAAAATTTCAGTCTCTCGATGTGCAAAACTGATAGAGACATACCCCAAGCGACTTACAGCTGTAATCGCAGCAAAAGGTGGCGCTACAAAGTATTAACTTAAGGGGGCTGAATAATTTTGCACGCCCAATTTTTCAGTTTTTTATTTGTTAAAAAAGTTTGAAATATCCAATAAATTTCGTTCCACTTCATGATTGTGTCCCACTTGTTGTTGATTCTTCACAAAAAATTACAGTTTCATATCTTTATGTTTGAAGCCTGAAATGTGGCAAAAGGTCGCAAAGTTCAAGGGGGCCGAATACTTTCGCAAGGCACTGTAAGTGTTAAAATTAGGATTGGGTTTTAGGAGATAATCATATCTTCTTAAACCGAAGCATATCGTAAGGGGAGCCAGTGTGTTGACCAAATCTGTCCAGTTTAACATATGGTTGGATTTTTTTTCTATAAAGTTATCCTTACTGCAAGTTACAGTAAGTAGGCCACCAAGTTTCACAGAAGCTAAGGTAGTCCTAAACCAGTGCTGATCATGGTCTTTTTTATTGTATTTATTTTAGAACCGTTTTTTAAATTTGTTTGTATTTCTTGTTCATCAGCTCTGTGGGCAGGAACATCGTTGTTTCTCAGTGAAGAATCCGCTATCTCTGTCAGTCTCTCCCTTCCACAACGTGCTTTTCTTCATGTCCATAATGAGTCACAGCGCTATGAGAACCAGTTCTTGACCTGAACAGGAAGGAAAGGGAGTTACTTGAGTTGGAAAGGGAGAGTTTACAGCAAATGCACTATACAGAGCCTTTGTTGCAAAGAAGAATAACTGTAACAAAATGGGGTAATAACAAAGTAGTCCAGTAAAGAGCAACTTTTTAAAATACAGGCTAGCCAATTGAATCTGACCTTTGTTTGAAGTATAAATTGTTGGGTTTAAATTAGGGCTGGGTATCAGCAGTGTCTTTACGATACATATCGCAGTACGAGGCTCACGATATGTATCACGATACGAGGCTCACGATACGATACATTAAATTCAGCATGAAACATAAAAATAAATGGCTCCTTGATCAAATCCAATCGCTGGAACCACTTCAAGAGCAAGCTGCTTGCTTCAACTGCTTAAAATACAACAACTTAAGACAATAAAGTGATACTAAACAGTAACTTAATGTCTGTACTCACTTGTTTGTTGCCACATTTTGCTGAGTGGTTAATCTATGCAGCTGATGACTGCAATGAACTTGGCATGTTTATATTTTTTGTATTTTGAAAGTGTGTCTAGAATTTGACGGCACCTTGTGTACAGTTTTAATATGGGGAAACGGCATGCTGCAGTGCAGCAGCTCCCATGCGTAGTATCAGTAAAGTCCTGATCTAACAGCATGTAACACAGACAGCTCTTATGATTACATGTCACTGTTTATTTTTTAGTAAAAACAAGTTTAAATTGCAGTGAGTTGGTTCTGCTATTTACGATATTAAATACTAAATGTTTACACAAAACTCGAACCCATTTGGTCACCGTCACAACTGCTGCATGAAACTGGGGTTACTGTATTATGCTGGTGTTAATACAGCACCTATCTGCGCTTACAAGCATTTGTATTCAATGAAATTGTTATTCTTATTAGTGTATTTGTTCCGTCCTTCTCGCACTTCAGGTTATCAAATGCGTTTTTTCCTCCTTACAGACCATCATAGCGCATTCATAAATATTGACACATGCTTTTAAAGGGAGGCAGCATTTTTGTGTTACAGGCGCCAATGAGCCTGACCCCTAAAAAAATGTTGACAAATATTTTTTTTTGCATTTGCAACCATTTTGGTCCCAGACTGGAGCCCTGCAAATTCAAGCCTTACACCTTTTATACACAGCGTGACTCTTTCAAGAAGATGAGGGGAGTCCATGCTGTTTCAATTAATCATCACCATGTGAATCGATTAATCGGCACACCCCTAGTTTGAATGTTGGGTTCTCGGAAGATCACGTTCATTGCATGCAACATTAAATATAAGTAGCTAAATAGTTTTTACAACTGGATTTGGTTAACAAACAGGATAACCAACCAGGTATGCTTTCTGATGGAGTGTGCAGAAGGTCAAACTGTGGAAGTATTTTGTAGCAAACAAGTACCAAGGGATTACATTAGGTCCAGTGCCTCGTGGGATTGTGGAGAAGGTGGTTTTGTTGGTCTATGCCAATGATGAACAGCATAAAGGATACTACGGACACATCATTTTAAGAACTATGCAGACACACACAGATTGTGTTGCGTATGGATCAGACACTACAGCTATCATATTTCTCTCATTCCAACGCTAGTTGATACAGTAGTAAGCAGTCCTTGAAAACTGAAAAACTAGCTTAGTTAACCAGAATAGTTGATTTTTTTTTTTTTTTTTTGACATGTGATACTGTAGGAACAATAGTTGACTTGTGAATGTTGATGGATCTCTGTGCTTTGTTGGCAATACAAAAAGTGATTCAAAATGTTGCTTTTCATTAGACGGTTACTGTACAGTAAATGTACAAGTCTACAATATAACATTTCAGTATATGCCGTTAACACCACACAAGGACATTTTTCTATCTGAATTAATAGGCACCTTAAGCATAGGAAGTGGTAGAAAGGAATATGGTACAATTATAAAACGCTATCTGTCCTGAAAAAAAATTCTTATGGTGTCTGTTTCCCCTTTATCAGCTTCCCAGTCTTCCTATAGGAAGGAGAGGTTAGGGGTCTGGAAAATCTTTGTTTAATCAGTTTTCACAGTGTGGTCCCTGACAGCCTCTCAAGAGCTGATGTCTTCAATGGAAAAAGGAAATATTTGACAATGTTCAGTGTTTCTAGTTCTCCGCTTGTGTGCTGAACCGTACAGGGATCAGTCCACTGTAAATAATTCTTGTTCTGTAGATTCCTGATTGGGTTTGTGTAATGATTTGTGACCTGTTGACTGTAGAATATGGAACAGGCAACTGTTTGTGTTTAAAGGGTTCATCAAATTGTTTACATGGCAAAACAGAGTACATAGAAGCTGTTGCAGACCAACATGGTTGGAAGCCTTGGTTGGCAAAGTACAGCAGGTCTACAGCATCTTGGTTTTCTCTTAATACAGTTTGGATTGAGTTATATGTGGGGTATCCCAACTGAGTCTTCTTGCAATGTGTGTTTTTATTAACATTGTAATCGGTACTAAATTTGAAATCAAGCATGGCGAGGTCTGTTTTCCCAAGGGTTGATTTACAGAACATGTTTTGAAATCAATAGAGTAATCCGTCCATGGACCAGAGTAAGGGTGGATATGTAAAAAGTCAGATGAATGAATCCTGTTTTAAATACCATTATACACAGCTGTAACTACTATATTCACACAATTATTGTTTTGAGATCCAGCTTTTATTAGTGAGCTGCCTTAACTCTTTGCGGTCCATTTATTAAATGTGCATCAGGCACGTCAGGTCTAATTAATTTTCACACGCGCAGTTAATTTTAGACGCGCTGTTTAAAAGTATTTTTTTTTTCACAGTCAAACGGGTTTAAATGGCTCTGCATATCAACAAAGCACTCACTAGGCATCTCAAGCCCCGCCCCACCCTTTCGTTCGCTATAGCTTTCACCTATGTAAGAAATAAATAATAATAAAAATAATAGTCGTACATACCGATCAATCATCTCCTGACCACTCGTTTTATCACCAAACTCCTCAATAATGCGATCCAAGTCATTATTTTATTACTATAACATCTCAAAAAAGCTCTGCAAATGTCTGTGTTCTCTGTGCGCTGCCCCGTTATCTGATACAGGGCCATGTATGACTATTCATGAGATACGCGTTTATTTTTTTTTATTTTTTATTTTCGACTTGTCTCGGCTCCTGTCGCTCCCACTCGGCAATTGAATGGTTTTCTCGACTTTTTCCGGAGAAAAAACGACTAGAAACCCGTTTTTTGCGTTGCTATAATGATGTCGGACCCAGTCCGACAAAGGACCTGAGAGGAATAATTGCAATGTCGGACCCAGTCTGACAATGGACCGCAAAGGGTTTTTATGCTTGTGACAGAGTAGCCGTCTGCCGTATGGGTGTGTGCATTTGCTGCTGAGTGACAGGCAGGAGATCGAGACAGAGCTTGAAGTTGATATACCCTGCAGTCGAACAGGATTTATTTACATATCAACGCACTGAACGGTTCATGTGACACTACGAGCAATGGCAGCGCATGGAACACATACAACACAGTGTACAAAAACTTTGGTAAGATCTACAATATCTGAACTAATCTAATTGACACAACATTTAACCAGTCAGAGTTGAAGACCCGGGTTTTCTGTGTTAAGCACTTCGATAGGCTAAAACTTACAAATGACTGCTAAAAAAATAACCAATTATTTTCAAAGCAAAAATAGTGACAATGAGTGCAGGGAGTCAAAATAAGCCGGCGTCCGGCGCAATCCTCCGCCTAATACTTTATTTGCGGCAGCTACTTTATTAAAAAATATATATATGTGAAGATTTTCTGGTATTATCATTGTCCTATTTTTTGTCGTATTATTGTACTGTAAGGCGATATAAGTACATAATAGCTATACATATGCACCAAAAAAAAGCTTTTTCCTTTTGTTGTGATATTGTAACAATATGTACCCAGGTGCTTGTAAGAGATATTAGGGGTTCATATATAGAGGCTGTACGCCTTTAAGAAGAAAGACGTGATGGAATATCAGCTGAACACTTGTCAGCTGACATACAAATGCTTAAGTGCAAAGGTGCTGGATTATTACACTCCGGTTTCATGCAAAAGTTATGATGGAGACGAAACGTGTGTGAGTACTGTTAAAAAAATGGTTAAAATGAACAGTTGCATTCAAAAAATGTATAACAGCGAAAAACAAAAAGACGTGCATTAACAAAATGCCCTGAAAACAATTTAAATGAAGCAATAAGCTCAATAATTAAGCTAAAAAGGAAGTGAAAAGCTTACCCTTTTTTTTGTTGTTTTTTTTTGTTAACTCCAATAACCCTACGTTATCTTTCCCCAGTCAAATCGCAGAGTGCCTAAATAAGCACGGTAATTTACCATAATAAAAATCAGTAATGAAAAAGAAAATGTAGAATATAAAAAAAGAGCAACCAGATGTAGTCAAATTCTTTTAAATATTATATATTTAAGGTAAGGCTAGTTTATTTTTCCGTTAAAATTGCTCCCGGCTATAATGTTCTGCCGCCCCGCTGTACAGAATTCCTGGGGAGAACCCTGTGTAGTTCATTATAGTAACTAGACTACCCATTATTTGGCACATCTATAGATTTAAAATAGAGTTCTTAGATGGGTTTTCCTATTTCTTTGTACTACAAATCTATTAATGTTGGGTTGTTTTTTTTTTAAATCTGATCTTGTCTGATTGGCTCCAAGAGGGTACCACAGTCAGTCGAGGCCTCCCCAGTTTTCACCGAAGTTTAAGCTGAAGTGCTCCCCTGGGAGATGACAATGAAATATGAGATTCCAATTTTCTTTCAAAACAAAATCTTGTTTTCCCAGCGGAAATGACATCAGAAGCAGTTGGGGTAGGGGTTCAAATGGAGGAGTTCATTATCTTGCTGGGGCGAAACCACAAACAATCATGGGAGGAAACTTCAAACCACAATTACTGCAGGAGTGCTTTTCTGAAAGATTGCACACCCAAGTTAAGGGATACAGAGAAGTAAAAGCAACGTTGTTTATTATGCCATCTGACATTCCAAAAAAAGCACAGGCAAAGTGTAAATAAAATAAATAAATAAACTAGGAAATATTCTTTATTTAGCATTTTTGTACTTAAATAAAATAAATAAATAAACTGCAGCAGGAAACGTTTCACATATTGGGCCATATTGTCAAAGCGTTTACTCCTGCCTAACTCCTTTTGTTATTTTTTTTTAATCTTTTACAGAGATAAAATTCATAGTGTTACCAAATAAGCAACAAACAACTAAGGATGCTTGGAAGACTTTGTATTATATTACCTAGTTGTTTAGTTCTAGCTTGTCATCCAAAAATTAGGAGTTGGTTAAAGACTGAAGTAAACGCTTTTGAAAATGTCACTCATTGACTTGACATCAGTGGAGGCATGTTGTTCTTTTCAGCTGTCTGATCCGAAAACAAGTTGTTGGCACTGTGTTTTCAGAAGCAGGTGCTTAATGAAGAAATTATTTCAGCTTTTTAAGTCGGCTTCATGTGTGCCAGATAAGGCAGCAGATTTGTTTGTCTATACTTTCTAAATTGAATTTAAATACTATAGATATGGGTTTGTGTTGAGGCTGAAAGACAAATGTATTGCTCTCAAAAAAGATATCACTAGTTCTTATTTGGTGTTTCTTTGTCATGATGCAATAAACCCATTCTAAGGCCCTTATAACAAATATTTAGTTTTATAAAATATATTTATTGGAATATTTCATTGAATCTTGATTCTTTCAACACTGAGGTTTATTTTATATAAATTATATCATACAGTAAAGGTTACATTGACCTTACTGGACGTGCTTGTGGGAATGCAGCTGTGTTTCTGTAATCCGTTTTTTCCTGAAAGCCCAGGCAGTGCTGTGTCAGATGAATTGGGACTCTTCGCAATGCAGCCGTGCCTGCTTCGTTTGCACCGTCACTGGGGTGGGGGGGCTGGGGGGAGGGTCAGGGCCTGCAGGACTCTCTTATACCCGCCCTCACAATGCAGCAAGCACTGCAGTAAGGGAAATGCATAGCACTGGAGTTTTTATGTTTTTTTTCCCTCTCCATTTCATATAACTATATACAATAAGTCTTGTTGGTCTTTTGGCAAAATATTTTAAATATTAAAGATAACATATTTTCTTACATCTCATGTACAACATGGGACCTTCTTGTTTTGCTGTTGATCTTTTTGTTTTTCAAACTTAATTTTCACTTTGAGCAAAGCCTAAATGCTGCCACCACGCTCTTAAGTTTCTTTCCCTAAATGCTTCCTGTATGTGTTCCCTTCATAGTTTTGTGCTGGCATTGAACATGAGTAAGGCTCAGATGACACGGGAAGTTTTAAAAAGTGAAAACTAAGTATGGAAAACCAAATACAAAAAAAGGGGACTTGTGAGAATATTTTTAAAAAGTTTAAACTGGTGTTTGGGATGAAATAGGTACTGTAATTCGTGGATTATGGTCTTGAAAATTCAAAAGACATTTATTTATTTAAGATATTGGTAATTGTAGCCATATTATGTAGAATCTGCAATTTACAGTGCATTGGGGGGAAAGAAAATTAAACAATACAATACGCAATCCTTGCATGAGCTTAGGGTTGGCCTGTACACCGTTGTTCTGAAAACGCACAGAAAGCTGCCTTTGCATTAGTACTGTAATAAAATGTGCCACCTAATGCAGAAACCACAAGTTGACATTAAAGCAGTTTGAGTATAATCAATGTTTCGTCTGTAGTGGCATTTGGCATCCCGGCTACAGTCTGTTGTAAAACACCTTTTTGAAGTTTATCTTTTAAACTGCGACAGACATCTCAACCGTTTTTGTGTCTGCAATAATCTCGACTTTTTAAATGCCACATGCAGTATTGCAGGTCAAATATAAATATATATATATATATAATATATATATATATTTTTTTTTTTTTACACAAAGACATTTGAAAGGTTGAGGACTTCCAGGGTGGGTGTGAATGCCGTCATTGTTCTGATTTTTATGCAGCTTTGCTCTATTCTGATTTAAGGCCAAATCATTTCTCTTTTTCCACCGCTGCAGCTGTCAGAATAACTGCAGTAAAATTGATGTAGGCAGGACAATGGCTTAACCGTGATGGAAAAGCTGTTTTTAATTTAAGATATAAATACACACCAAAGAAAAATCTATATTTTAGAGGCCCACTTGTTTAAATTGAGGCAGAGGCATCCCCCACCTCCAAGTCCCACTGTTCAAGACCCCAGAAGAATCCAAACACACGAGGTGTGATCTGTTGAGAAATTAATGTGTGCAGCAGCTAATTGTCTGTAATTGACTTAGTACAGCAAAAACAAAAAGACAAATCTTTTGGTATTTGGCATACACAGTGCAGAACTTGATTACGTAAGGTTAGGAAATCTGTAGGAGAGCACTTTTTTTTTTTTTTATATAGAAACAGGAGAGTAGGAGTCTAATGAGAACCAGACTGTGGGTTCAGCTACAGTCAATAGCAAACTCTGATGATGTTGTAGAATTGCATGAAATCTGCATGTTTTTATTTTAATTGTTTTATTTTAAGAAGCATAGAAATTGTCAAGGTCCTTCTGTAAACTATGCAAGCTGAAATTCTGTAATGGTAACTTTAAGTCAGATGGGTTCATTTCAAAGGCTTTGTAAAATGTAATTTTAAAGCTTTTATAGAAAGTGGAAATCCATGTTGGAGCAGTAGTTTTTTTTAACATAGACATCATTTGAATCCCAGGACTCTCCCTGCACATCAAACAGCAATGCTTTTATGAGGTGAGCCAATGCCCATTGGGATTGGACCATCTATAAGAAAATGTTTCTAATGGGTTAACGCTTTCTATAATCTAAATTGATCAAGCTCTATGTGATCAGTTCTGGCTCTCAATTCGAAAAGAGTTCACCGAATTGTCACAAACAGCCTTCAAAATACTTGTTCACTTTGCCTCAACATATCTGTGTGACACAGGGTTTTCTTCGCTTGTTTACATCAAGAACAAGTACAGAAATTGCTTGAAAGTAGAGACGGATCTGAGGTTGAAACTCTCAGCCAAGATACCACAAACTGCACTAGCAAGCAGGCTCATCCTACTCACTGAGGTAAATATGACTCCTTTATTATGTGTTCTTTTATGTTCCAGTTTATTAAGTATTTGAATAGTGGTATTGTGCTATGATGCTTTCTGTCTTCAGAAAAATGTAGAGAATCCTATTTTTCTAAATACTGTACTGTATATTAGAATGGAAGTGTACATGGGGCATGCATCTCGGAAGGGCGGCACAGCAAAAAAGTTTGGGAACCTCTGGTTTTATACGTAAATCAAGTTTTTAATTACGATTACACCTTTTAAATAAGTCTTTGGCTTATATTTGTTGCAGTCCCAGTCTGAACCAAGTTGGAACGCCAGTGCATCGAGACACAGACAGCAGCATGTCTAAAACTGAACTTTATACAAGAAGAGTAATATCAAGGAAAAGATTAAAAGAAAGCAGAGAACCACGCTTTACATTCCATGGTTTGATATCAGTAGGAATCCTGCCATAATAAAGTCCTGTGCTGTTAAATTCTCTGCACTGTTTAATTTTGTGTTTAACAATAAAATATAGCCTAGAGTGCAGTAATACGCAAACTGATTTTGTACTGTACAGTAGATGTTATAAAAAAAAAAAAAAAATCTCTACTTGTAGGATGCAAATATATTAGATGATCTAGTGCAGATTCACCATTAAAGACTTTCCTTCTAGAGACAATTGATAGACATGAGTTTGAAATTCTAGCACTAAAATTTAGTTTTGAATTACCCAGTAGAGCCTCCTGCTGGACGAAAGGGGACTTTAGGAGCTGAAAGTTCACACCCTGTTCTCTGCCTTGTAGCTTGAATGAGCTTTTATGTGTTCTTTTGTCATAGTGTTGCAATTAAGCTCCTTATCCAGCTGTCACATTTCATTGTAACCTTCCAGAGGTCCTATACTGTACATGTGTGATGTACTTTCTTTTTATATTGCTGAAAGCTAAGGGATAATGGCATTAAGGGTACAATTAGATGTAGAAGTGGGGTTGATGCTCTTGGTAAAGATTTCATGCATCTAATTGTTAGAGCTTAGAAAGTGAAACGGGAGTCGACATCACAAGACGATTGCATGATTTGTCACAATTGTGGATCTTTTTTAGGAAGCCTGCCAGAGTGGCCAAAGGTTGGAAAGGCATGGAATGTGAACTGCCCTCTTGCCTCCTATAGAAAAACTCACATTTCAGCTGTAGCTGCTCTGTGGGGAAATGGAGGACTGTTATGCTCACAAGGACTAAAATACAGACAGGAAAAAAACAAGTCCTGGCTCCGCAGTTATCACAATTAGATTGAGAATATATTGTGAAACGATCCCCTAGGGGGCAGCAGAGTATAGTATTGAATCCATTTACTTCATGCTCTTTGGATTCGTTTGTGGAGCTGCTTCTAAAGAAACCGATTCTGATTTGCTTAGCAACTGAACCAGATTTGCTTAGCAACCAGATAATAGACTCTGTAAAGTAGTTGCTTTATTGCATTGTAAAATTATTAATATTGAATCTTCTTCCGGAAACCGTAAACAGAATTCAGACTTACTGTGTAGGCAATTATAAACCAATTTGATTTTTTTTTCTTTTTTTTTTTTTTTGAGCAATAACCTATTTGTAGTACTGAAAACTGTACAATTTCCTGATTTCTGATTACAGTAAACCCCCTGTTTCTCATTCACGTTTTAGAGAGGGAAGTAGCAGTTTATCCACAGATTACAGAAGGAAACTGGATGCATTTTACGACTTGATCCACATTTTGTTACAAATAACTAAATAATACATAATAATAACCTTGGACAAAGGCCAACACACAATATTTTGTCTGGCTGTTTGCATGATTTATTTGAAAACCAAAAAGCTTGCAGCTGTTTTAGTCAGGCATTTCTCAGCTGGTATTACATTTTGCAGACAAAAGAAATTGGATTCCAATCCAGGCTGATGCTGTGTAATATATTTTATTGTGCATACATGTTGACAGTAAGTATGTGTTGGATTTCTAACTTAATGGCTGGAAGTTTTTATCTGTTGGAGCATTGCTCCTTTAACTGGATGATTTTCCCCAACTCCTTATCAAAACACCAGTTAAATTAGTGCTAACCAAGGTTTTAAAAGCTTACCTCATTACAGTACCTCTCTTAGCAGCAACTATTTCTTCCTGGTATCTAATCAATTCCTGTGTGAAATCAGATGGCCTGATTGCAGCTAGACCATTAGTTTGAAACTGAACATGAAGTGATTTGCTACCTGGAAGTAGCATATTCCAAATTATAGTAAATACAATCAGATAACCAAGAAGTCTTCAACAGAATAATATGGTGGCCAGTGATACTGTTAGTGCTGCTGTATTTGTACACTAATGTCCTTCATGTATGTAAACGCATTAAATGCTAAGGTCTACGACCAACAGCCTTGTTGTATACAGTATAGTATGTGCAGAAAGCAACAAGGACTGATCTAATTATTGTAAACCATTTTCTTATTTTCTGTTTAAAAGACCAAAAAGACTAATAGAATCCACAAAAGCAAAATGTATTAAAGATCAAAGGACGACTATCCATTCTACTCAACCAGGCATCCCCCACTGCTCTCAATATTAAAGGATACCAAATGCTCCAGAACCTTAAAGCATTTCAATATTTAGAACTTTTTTTTGTACAACTACTAGAGAAAATCAATTTTGAATGTGACAACACGATTTTTTTCTGCTTCAATAAATATTATGTTTAATTGTGAAATATCTTGAAATACCTATTTTTACCGTGGAAAAGCAGGCCTACCTATCAGGTTTTTTAAACAGTTGCTTATGTTTGGAAAGTAGTCAGAAAGAAAGCCTGAAGTGGATTTCAGCACACAACCATACACAGGAGGTCACGTGAAAGGGGTGCAGTTCCGTATAATGTTCAGTCTTTTAGTTTGCTCCGATGCAAGACGTACCTAGGTCCATGTTTTCCAGTGATTCATAGCGGGAACCACAACACAAAGTTTAACCCTGCCAACATTCTGAAACTTGCACCTCATGTCAGACAGAAACAGACTTTTGCTCTGGGGACCCAGACAACTACAAATCTGAGTCCCAACCGTCCATGCATGCATAAATGACGCAGGTACCCGCATCCCTGTTTCTAGCTGTTTTTGATTTCCTTTTATCTGAATAAATAATTCTACTCTAGGTGGGGTTATATTGTACAGCAGCCTATTTTTTCTCCCAAATAATGTGAATGCCTGTCCTTTTTGGCTGTTTCTGAAAACTTTCAAAATCTTCACTAGTGCTTTATTACAAGTATACTGTAATTTTATTATGTAGCGCTTCACTACAAAAAATATACATAAACGATTTGTACTACCATTTTATACTTGTATCTAGAAGTGGTTAATATTTGTTTTACTATTCTGTCAGCGAACCATAATTTGCAGCAGTAATGTTCTGTGAATAAAATCTTGTTTGCAAACAAGCGGAGAAGCTGTTATTTATTTTGTTAAAACATGTGTTGCACAATGGTATGCTCGCATCAAAGCTCCTACAAGGTAAAAAGCTCTCCACTACAGTAGTCACGGTCCTGAGGGACCTTGCTGAATGAATTTCTCTCGCAAAACATGGCCATGTCTAAAGGTACAGTAAATGGCTGCTTCCCAGTGCCTTCTGTGTAGTGTCAGTTTGTATTAATTTGGATGGGAAGCAGATTCATTTAAAATTGAATCTACAATCTATCTCCCCACCTGTATAATGTTAGGGTATGCATCTACCAAAACTTTAATATAACATTCAAGACTGAGTAGGCTTGTGCTACAGTGCAACCCTTACAGTTTAACACAGGCAATATAATGAGACCCATAGAACCATTATTTTGTAAGAGATTATCTTGGTGTATTTGTTCCTTAACAAATTTAATGCATGAAACCAGGGGGGGGGGGGGGGGAGTGCATTCAGACTATTTTAGAAAATGAGCTTACATTACACAATGTGTTGGTTCTCCATATTAATGCAGGCTGCATATTAAAGGTCAGTTCATCTTCTTGATGCATTTGTTTAAGCTAGCCACGTCCCCAGGCTAAATAACTGCAAGAGCAATGTGGTTATTTAACCCTACCGGTGCCTGGTTCCATTTGTCTATTTCATGTCTGCAGAATACCAATGCTAGCTGTATTATTGACTCTGAGACATGACAAAAGGAACCAAGGTTACTGTTTTAAAGGTTTGCTTTGGGAAAATGTGTTGGGATTAAAAATAATATAAAAAAATTAATAAAAAAATATAGGATTTTAAATTGCAATAGGAGATATTGTAAACTCTGAAGATTTGCTAGTTTTTTTTGTGTTTTTTTACTATAAAATCAGTACTATGATACTGTATGTTCTAAGAAAGTTAATAGATTTAATTGTACAACCACTTAATCAGATGTAGCGCTTGTAAGGATAAAATGGACATGGCCACTTTTACTGCACTTTGTGACAGTCCCAATGGAGAATCTGTAGACTATCTAGGGCAGGTTAGGTTCCAGTCCCCCATGTCTCCTAATGTAGCTCTTTCAACAGCTGGACTTTTTAAAAACTTGTCAAAAAACAGTAGTCACCTATAGAGACAGTATGCAGGATTGTACCAGAGATGTTTGCAGATGAGTATAACGTGAATGATGTAAAATGGTAGGGAAACCCAGCTACACAATTGCTTCCAATGCGTTTCTCTGCTGCAATGCTGGTTTGTGTCAGCTGCAGAGATGAAGTGCCCTTTACCGCTGTTGCTAAAAATAGCACAAGGACTTAGCCGTATTCACTGTAATATCATCTCATAACAAATGTAAGGGGCACTTGGGTACTGTACATACTGTTCTGTCCTGTAAGCCACAGTTGCCTTTTTACCTGTAGAAATACCCTGGTTCAGGAGGTAAAAACATACAGAGACTCCATTTTAGATTTAGTAAGTGTTGCTGTCATTGTTCTTCAGTTGATTCATGCAATTAGAGTGCATAGCATGTCTGTCAAATTGACTAAATGTCCTTATTCTTTGTTTAAGTATTTTTTTGCTTTTTGATAGCTCTATATATTTTTACACTGAAAACTAAAACGTAACCTTCTGAAATACTAAGCTTCAGAAATCCTTTTTTCTTTGTAATTCGAATCTGAGTTTGGAAATGTTAAAAAAAAAAGTGCTTTACAAAAAATGTGAAATATACTTTTCTTGATTGTAATATTTTACATCTATAAATGTGTGTGTTTTAAAATTCTATTTTTTTTTTTTTTAAACCGTGTGGATTTGAATAAAGGTCACAACCTTCATAAAAAATTAATTTGATAATGGGTCAATATTCTGCTTTTACAGTAATAGATACCATGATTACTGTATGTCCTTCAGTGATGTCACCAGAAGTGGTGCCTCCCAAATCGATTGTTTTATGAATAATTTATTTGAAGTAAGTTGCATAGATAATAGTAAAACTGGATTATAAACTGACGAAACGGTTGAAATAGTGCAGGAATAAACAACCCTTAACTTGATACTGTACAGAGTGGTTTTAAAAAAATGTATTTTTAAAATATTGGCACATATCGTCAGAAAAGAACCAAAATAAAAATCAGGCTAATACCTACAGTAAAGAAACGCTATACTGTACATATTGACATGTACTGCAATTCCCATTGCTAATGAATTATTTCAACAGAGTGTATTTCAGTGGTTGTACAAAAAAAATAGGCAGCAAAAAAAAAATACACCGTTGGGTTATAAGTTGTCAATACACTTTAGTATTAGGCCTATATAAATTCTTTTTTTTGTTTTTATTGCTGTCTAAGAGCAAGGAGAGGAAGAATATAAAATCATGATCGTCTAAAAAAGCAATCTGTTGTCCTAATCACCGTAAAACGATGGGGAAATTAATCAATATTATTGTGTCTTTATTGACAAATTACTAACAAATCTGTAATGACTCCCCTCTGTGTTGGTAATGCTTTTATTGATTCGATTCTCAAATACTTCCACACTAGTAGAATCTATGTACAGTATGCCTTCAGATGCACTTTAGGCAAAAGGTGGTTACATTATTGTCGTACAGTGACTCATATTTTAGCTTTTTTATTTTATTTTATTTTTTTAAAAGATGGTAGTAACATTCGAAATCGCTACTTGGTAGTAGGCCCTATGGAGGAAAAATAGTGCTTTGGAGGAAAAAGAGTGCTTTATGTATGCATCCCAGTGAAGAGCTTTGCAACAACATTTGTATAAATTCATACCCGTGATACAAAAATTGTACCAGTTTTACATTTATTGTATCTGTGAATGCATTGATTCATAAACCACCTTAAACATTATTAATATTGCCTTGGGTTTGATTTTTTTTTTATTTTTAATTTAACAAAAGAATGCAAAGTACTCTGCAAACAAACTAGACGTATAATACTGTTCCCAGCAGTGTGTTCAGCCCTAGGTACTGTTTAGTGTGCCACTGCTATTGATTAATAACCAATAACACATTGAGATCACGCTTTATGACACATCATTTTAAATCTATCCAACACTATACATGTACTCTCGTTTATTTGTAAGGCCTTTGGTCTGAGCACATCTTTTAAGTTAAGATCGTTGTCTGATTGTGCTGACTGTAGGCTATAATTGAATGATGTCATCAAACAGTGGTTAACTGATCAATTGAAAGTACTGATCTGTTAAGAAAGCATGCCTGAACATTTTTTAGAGCTAAACCTTTTGAATAGTTTTACAAGCCAGTGGGGAGAGTGTAATTTTTATAACTACTTCACACCCTGGAGTGTGTTGATATGCTTTTAAAACGACTATGTTACAGTAAAGAAAAAAAAAAAAGCACAAAGATTTTAAACTTAAAATTACTTATTATTGAATGTACTGTATCCTTTCAACCAGTGCAAAATAGCCCCCTATATTTTGGCTGTAATGACTACAAATTGGCTTGAAGAACTGGTTATAACTGCTGAATTGATTTGTTGTTATTATCAGTTTTTATTTGTTTTGTAGATATGCAAATATATTTACTAATTGTTATACTGCAACTTCATGTTATATATTTTTTTCCCCCATAAAGTAAAATTACAAAAATGTAATAATAAAACTGCTCACCTACATGTTTTATGTACATTTGATGTTTAAAATGACGCTCTGCATCTTTACATTTAAAACACCCATCCTTTGTTTATTCTCACCACCAGTCCTCCAGACTTGGGCTCAGTGTATTGGCTAGACTTGCATGCTGAATGCTACTCGTAGTCCGCAAAACTGTTTACTGCATTTTAATAAACACTGATGTCTGCAATTGCTGTACTGTTCCTGAGTAGGTCTTAAACTGCCTCAGTTTATCGGAAGCACGTTGTCCTTTGGCCAATAGGTGGCACCTTCATATCATGGTTTGTTGAAGGTACTGTAAGGTTAAGGTTGTAGTATTGAAGGATCAGTTTCAGGGTGTCCTAAGCAGGTGGTCCTAGAAGGGGCTAGCCAACAATGTGCAGTGAGCTACTGTTAATAATGGTGTAGCCATTTACAGAATTTCACAGGATAAATCTGCTTTGAACAGTAGGTGATCATAATTTTGACTGCTGTACAGTAGGCCTTGCTATCGTGATCTCAATCTTTTTAGATAAAATGAGTAAATGAGTTATCGGGCAAAGATTATGCTTGTGGCTTCTTGTCCCAACTTGTATTGCCATTAAATTAAACCCTTTATTAAAGGGGGTTACTGTAAATGTATTATATGCTGGTTCGTTTTGTATTGTTAGTAAACTGTTAATGTTCTACAGTACTGTACCTGATGCAGTAAATGTGGATATCAGACCAAAATACCTTATTTCTGGTAGTTCTAATAAACAATCTTAAAAAATAATAATAATAATAATAATAATAATACTTTAAAGCATTAAGCAATTTCAAATATTCATCACAAAAGTATTGCCACCTTTTACATTACAAGTCTGTAAAAATGTAATTGAACCAATTTAAATATATTGATTGAAAACCATTACACATTAACTAATCTGCATTATAAAGTCAGTAGACAGAAAGCAGGCATTATTTTCCAACATCTGTTGAACTTTTTGGCAACACAGCAGATGATGGTAAAGTCAAAGGAGTTGGAGTCTTGCTGCAAACTACAAAGGAAATGGCTACAGAATAGCATCAAAGAAATAAGGAATACCAAAATCCACAATCCTGAGCAATAATCAAGAAGTACCACAGAACAAATTCAATTGAAATGCTTAAAAGAAGTGGGCATCCAAAGAAAAGTATGGGTACAACAGGTAGAAGAATTGTCTAAGCAGCTAAAAAATAAGGACTTAAAGATTTAGAGGCATAAGTCATAATAATATATGAAAGAACTTTAGAAAGAACTGTGCTTTATACACGTAACATCAATACAAACCACTTTTAAAGAAAACTCTTAAAACAGTCTGTCTTAAATAAGCCAAGAAATATGACCAGGAATCCGTCATAATTCAACAGGCCAACAAGATGTAACATACTGGTAAAGAATGATCATAAACGTTGGAAAGCCATAATAAAAGCAAAAGGAGGACACACTAAATACTAAAGCTGGGGTGCCAATACAGTTGACATGGACACATATTTGAAATTGCTTAAGTGTATGCTTTTTTTTATATATAGTTTTTTTTTTTGTTAAACTACCAGAAATTGTATATTTTGGTTTTTGTCAGTCATGTGTGACTAATGTTTACTAAATGCTTGTATTTACCATGTGTGATGGGGTGCAGCCTATTTTGTGGTGGTTTTGTGTTTTCTGTATTGTTTAGAGTGAGTTTGGGGTGTGGTTCAGTGAGTTTGTGTGAGGAATGTGTGGAATGTGTGGAATGTGCGGAATGTGCCTGGGCTAATGAGGTGCGAATTGCCCAATTAGCCCAGGCACCTGTATAAAAGGGAGTGGTTGGGTATGTTAGTTGGTGAGTGTTTGTGACTGTGAGAAGACATGTGTGAGAGAGTGAGTGGTTTTCTTGATATAGTTTGTTTAAAGCCTGGTTTTTGTGTTTGTCTTTTTGGTTGGCCATCCTGCCTTTTGTTTTGTGTATTTTGTTTAATTAAAAGTCTTTTATTTTCCCTGCACATCCTGACTCTGAGTCTCCTTACCCCGGTCAGCCTGTCACACCATGTTTCCTTGAATTGTCTTGTATTACGTGTAGGGTGCCAATACTTTTGTCTGTGACCTGTAAAATAAAGAACTGCAACAGTAGCTTTTTATTTATTCAAATATAACAGTACAGTGTTAACCCCCCGTCATTAATTTTGAAGTTGTGTGTATTTTTTTTTTCTTTAAAGCATTCCAGTCATAAAATAATGACCTTTTTTTTTTTACTTTTTTTTTTTTTTTTTAAATCAGGACTTCATGAAAAGAAGCTGATGACGAGGAGCGATTCTTAAAGGTCAGCATGACATCAGCAGTAGCGACAGAATTAGACCATATGGAGATCCAGCATCAGTATAGCGACGTCAACAACCGTTGGGATGCAGACGAGTGGGACAATGAGAACAGCTCTGCCCGGCTCTTTGAGCGATCCCGTATCAAAGCCTTGGCAGGTAAGGGGACATGTCGCAACTAATGCCACCATTCCAAAGGCCTGGGCACACATTTCAAATCAGTCTTGCTTGCATCTCTGTGCAAAAATCACATGCATGTGGCAGTTAACTACGCAAGCCATTCCCATTTCACAGTCCATGTCATGAGGTAAACTTCCTTTGTGATACCATGTGTCCTGAACATGCACCTTCCACAGTGTACAAATATTAATAAGATGATCCAGTGCAGTAGAGTGTCATATACAGTTAACTGTAGTGACTGTTTTGATTTAAGGATTTTGGTAGCATGCATGCCTGGCAAGAACAAGGAAGAAGCAGTATTATTGCGCTCACAGATCTCTGCGCCATTTTTCCTTTCAAGAGCTGACCTGACGGAGAGCCTTGATCAGATAAGTACTTGTTACTTATGTGCTATATTTTGCATTTATTGTGTTTACACACATTTTATGTGATATTAAAATAATTGCTGAAATAGTTTTTACTAATTTACGTGTAGTTTGTGCACTACAGCCTGCTGCTTGTTACATCCCGCTGTAGCCTTGTGCCCTGCGAGTCACTCCTTCCCAGGAATCCAGCAACATAAGACAATTGACTTTGTGCTCTTCCCCCCAGTGCAATAGCTCTGGCTGGAGTTATTTATTTCTCGTTTTGGCTATTTTGTTGCTTTTATTTCTCTCTTTTTTTTTTTTTTTTTTTTATACAGAGACTACTCGCAGGCTGTCTGCAACATGATGCAATAGCGCACATGCAGCAAGAGCAGCTGGGCTCAGCAGCACTGCGCAGGACCAAGATACTAGCTTTGGTTGTGATTGCTTGCAATCTCTTTCACAGTGTCTTGCTGCCGTTTTGGTGACCGCTTTAGCATCACCATTACGAAGGCTGTTAGTACCATTACTAACAAGCAAGCTTCCCTCAATTTTGTGTGTAGTACTGACTGTATGGTTTTACCAGTGGCTTGTACAGATAGGCATCCTGTATGCTGCCACCCACAATGACTGTGAACCAATGAACCTATACGTACTGGTACGTGGAGCACTCTGCTTCCATTACTCCTACTCGGCGCTCTTCATCCTCAGTTAGAGCAGTGACTGTGTCATCACCCCATAGTGCCTACAGAATTACTCTAGAAAAATGTTCGATGGACACCCTGTATATGGTTCATGATGTGGAGAAGCTGGGCCTGGTCCATTTTCTGCCATTGGAGGCTTCTATTGCTGTCTTGGTCCAGGCACCTCATTTAGAGCTCCTGTCCAAGAACTCTACCTGCCCCAACAAGCAGTGCCAGGTCTCTAAGGTGATCCTCAAGCGCACCTATTCAGCCAGTGCGTTTGCTGCAAGACTGGGCAATTACAATAGCATCCTGGTAGCCTACCAGAGCCATTTTGCTGAGGTTCCTTTCTGAGAACCATAGGCCCTCACCACAACAGTTGGATGAGCTGCGCCTGGTTAACAAGAACCTGCTCCGTGTGTCCAAACTCAGATGGCAGGCTGTGGGTAGGAACCTGGCTGCATGTGGGCAGCTTTGGCTTTCCCAGGGATGTGTGCCTGATGGGGACAAGGCACCTCTGTTAGATGCCCCGATTTACACAGGGCATACATTTGGTCCCATGGTGGACGAGGTACTGTGTAAATCGGTGATGTTTGGAACTGGCCACCAGTTCCACCCCCCTGTGCAGACAGAAGCCTGAGGCCAAGCCACAAGTCGTGCAGCAGCCCTAGGAGTTTGCTGCCACATGCCCAGGGCACCTTTTCAAGGAGCCATCTATTGAGTATTGGTGTCAGTGCACCACAGGCATCTGGGTGCTTACTACCGTTCAAATCGGCTGCTCACTGTAGTTCAAGCACGGTCCCCCTGCCTTTCAGGGCGTGACTACAATGGAAGTCAAGGACGGGATGCCGCTGTGGTGTCTCCGGAGGTAGCAGCTCTGCTGTAAAAGCTTGGTATTTGTGTGATAGACCCCTTCCGGTTGGAGAAAGGGTTCTACTTCAGGTACTTCCTAGTGCGGTTTGCCTTTCAGAGATCCTTTTCTTGCCATTTGGCCTCTCTCTAGCTCCCCGTGCCTTCTGGAAGTGCATAGAAGCTATCCTGGCCCCATTGAGACTCGAAGGCATCAGAGTGTTCAGTTATCTTGATGACTGGCTCATTTGTGCTCGGTCTGCAGCACAGGCAGAGGTCCACATGAAACTTGGTCACCGGACACCTTCAATGGTTGGGCGGTGAATCAGGCGATGAGCCAGCTCTCGCCTTCTCAGACAGCTTCCTATGAAGGAGTGTGCTTGGACTCCAAGGCCATGCTGTCCACTCTGTCGGACGCTGAGTGCAGAGAATAACTGCCTGTTTGGAGCTCTTTCAGCTCAACAGAACACTATTGGTAGTGACATTCCAGAAGCTTCCCAGACCTTCCATTGGGTCGCCTGTGCATGCGCCCTCTGCAGGCCTGGTTCAACAGCAGGGTTTTTTAGCCCGCGTTGAACAGTGACTGCCTATTGACAGTGTCTCGTTACCATCTAAAGGCGCTCTCTTGGTGGAAACAGCCTCCCCATCTATGCCTAGGCATAGTGCTGGGCAGTGTCACCATAAGGGAGGTTGTCACCACGGACGCGTCCCAGGCTGTGCTGGGGAGCTGTGTGGAATGGCAGGGGTGTGCAAGGTGTGTGGCAGGGTCTCCACATCAGTGTTTTAGTGCTGCAGGCAGTTTACCTGGCCGTGCATAATTTTTTGCAGGAGGTTTGAAGGAGACGTGCTCGTTCGTACAGCCAACACAATATTGGTGGCTTACATCAACCACCAAGGTGGCCTAAGGTTGCCCAGTCTCCATTGTGTGGCCCGCAAGCTTTTGCTCTGGGCACACGAAAACCTTCTCTCCACTACAGCCAGTACATCTGCCCAGGGTGACAAACTGGGCGGCGAACCTCCTGTCAAGGAGAGTCCCCAGCACCTCGGAGTGGAAGCTTCACCTCGAGTTGGTGAGCCTCATTTGGAAGAGGTTCAGGAGAGCAGAGATCTCTTTGCCTCCCAGGAGTCAATCCATTGTCGCCTGCTTTGAGAAGGTGATGGCGAACAGCAAAGCTCCTGAGTGGCCAGCTGTGGAGACTGCCCAAGTGCCACGACCGGCTCAGTCAGGCACGGGGGACCTATCTCAGCTTGCCATGTCAAAATTGTCTCCCCAGGAGCTCATGGCCTGGCGAGGCAATTTTTGAAAGGGGCTCGGCGTCTTCCGTTGCCTGTGAAGAGATTTTTCCGCACTGCTTAATGCACTTATGAAGCCTCTATTTGAGCCCCAGCATTCAGTTGAGCTGACATTTTTATATAATTTAAAGCAACCTTCTAGCTCGTTATCACCTCCAAAAAGCGGGTGAGTGAGATGCTGGCATTCTCAATAGCGAAAGTCTGCTTAATTTTTACAAAGGCCAGGACTAAGGCCTTTTTGCCAAAAACGATCTCGACATTCCACGTCAACCAGTCTGTGGAATTAGAGGCTTTCCATCAAGCTCCTTTCCAGTCTGACAGAGAGCGGCAGCTCCATACACTCTGCCCAGTGCGGGCCCTGGCGTACTTTGACAGGATGAAAAGTTGGAGGCAGTCTGAACAATTTTGTCTGCTATGGGGCTAGAAGCTGCACGGCTTTTATAGCTGTCTCCCTTTGACGTATCGCATTCACCTGCGACATAAGTATGAACTAACCCTCAGCCTTGTAGCATTCCAGTCATTCTGCAATATTATTCTTGCGACGGCTTTGGTACACTCATTTGGTTACATTTGGTACTTGAAAGGGACCGTAGGTTATGATAATAACCTCTGGTTCCCTGAAATAGAAATGTAACCATTAACCTTCAAGGTCACTGCGTCCATGATTGTAGCAGGCTTAAAGGAAAACTTACACAGATCTGTGAGGGTAGTATTTTTATGCCCTTGAGCATGGCGTAACATTTGATTGATTTAAAAAAAAAAAACATTTATTTAGAGATTTGTTCCTATCCTAACATTTTCCCTATCGGTAACCTTAACAGTCATTTTGAGTTCTGTTTGTTATTTCACCTTTTGTATGTATATAAATGATTTCCCCCAAATTCGAAAGCATCCATTTTGTTTACATAAGAACATAAGAAAGTTTACAAACAAGAGGAGGCCGTTCGGCCCATCTTGATTGTTTGGTTGTTAGTAGCTTATTGATCCTAGAATCTCATGAAGCAGCTTCTTAAACGATCCTGGGGTGTCAGCTTCAACAACATTACTGGGGAGTTGGTTCCAGACTCACAATTATCTGTTTTAAAAAAAAGTGCCCCCTATTTTCTGTTCTGAATGCCCCTTTATCTAATCTCCACTTGTGACCCCTGGTCCTTGTTTCTTTTTTCAGGTCGAAAAAGTCCCTTGGGTTGACATTGTCAATACTTTTTAGAATTTTTTTTTTTTTTTTTTTTTTTTTTTTATAAATTTAGTCGTAGCCAATTATTTTTATTATTTTCTCCCAATTTGGAATAGCCAATTATTTTATTATGCTCAGCTCACCGCTACCACCCCTGCACTGACTCGGGAGGGCGAAGACGAACACACACTGTCCATCGAAGCGTGTGCCGTCAGCCGACCGCTTTTTTTCACGCTGCAGACTCACCATGCAGCCACCCAAGACCTACAGCGTCGGAGGACAACGCAGCTCTCAGGCAGCTTACACGCAAGCCCGCAGGCTCCTGGCCTGACTACAGGGGTCGCTGGTGCACGGTGAGTCGAGGACACCCTGCTGACCTAACCCTCCCTCCCCTCGGGCGACGCTCGGCCAATTGAGCGCTGCCTCCAGGGAGCTCCCGTCCTCTGTCGGCAAAGGAATAGCCTGAACTCGGACTCGCGATGTCCAGACTATAGGGCGCATCATGCACTCTACGCAAGTGCTTTTACTGGATGCGCCACTCGGGAGCCCCTACCTTTTTAGAATTTTGAATGCTTGAATCAGATCGCCGCGTAGTCTTCTTTGTTCAAGACTGTCTGCTTATGACATGCCTTTCTTTCTAGAGCAGCAATATCCTTTTTGTAGCGAGATGACCAGAACGTAACACAGGGAAGTAAAGTTTTAACATTACTTCCCTTGATTTAAATTCTTCACTTTTCACTATATATCCGAACATCTTGTTGGCATTTTTTTATAGCTTCCCCACATTGTCTAGATGAAGAGATTTCTGAGTCAACATAAACTCCTAGGTCTTTTTCATAGATTCCATCTTCAATTTCAGTATCTCCCATATGGTATTTGTAATGCACATTTTTATTGCCTGCGTGCAATACCTTACACTTTTCTCTATTAAATGTCATTTGCCATGTGTCTGCCCAGTTCTGAATACTATCTAGATCATTTTGGATGACTTTTGTTGCTGCATCAGTGTTTGCCACACCTCCTATTTTTGTGTCGTCTGCAAATTTAACAAGTTTGCATACTATACCAGAATCTAAGTCATTAATGTAGATTAGGAATAGCAGAGGACCTAATACTGATCCCTGTGGTAAACCACTGGTTAGCTTGCTCCATTTTGAGGTTTCTCTTGTAATCAATACTTTCTGTTTTCTACATGTTAACCACTCCCTAATCCATGTGCATGCATTTCCTTGAATCCCTACTGCATTTAGTTTGAGAATTAATCTTTTGTGCAGTACTTTGTCAAAATCTTTCTGGAAGTCTGAATAAACCATGTCATATGCTTTGCAATTATCCATTGTCGATGTTGCATCTTCAAAAAAATCAAGCAGGTTAGTTAGACACGATCTCCCTTTCCTAAAGCCACGCTGACTGTCTCCCAGGATACTTTTACCATATAGGTAATTTTACATTTTGGATCTTATTATAGTTTCCATAAGTTTCCATATAATAGAAGTGAGGCTTATTGGTCTGTAGTTACCTGGTTCGGTTTTGTTTCCCTTTCTGTGGATCGGTATTATGTTTGCAATTCTCCAGTCTGTCCGTACAAACCCTGTGACAAGATACTGTTGCAAGATCTTGGTTACCGGTTTGTAAATAACTTCTTTCATTTCTTTGAGTAGTATTGGGAGGATCTCATCCGGCCCAGGGGATTTGTTTATTTTAAGAGCTTCTAGTCCCTTCAACACTTCTGCCTCTGTTATGCTAAAGTCATTTAAAACTAGATAGGAACAGCTTGACATGTGGAGCATGTTGTCCGTATCCTCCTTTGTAAAGACTTGTGAAAAGTAATCATTTAATATTTGCTGTTTTTTTGTCTTCGTCTATGATTTTCCCATTTGTATCTCTTAGATGTTTAACCTCCTCTTTTGAATGTTCTCTTGCTGTTATAATATTGGAAAAACTTTTTGGAATTGGTTTTAGCCCCTTTAGCAATGTTCATTTCTATCTTTCTCTTGGCCTTTCTAACTTCCTTTTTGACTTGCATTTGCAGTTCCAAGTACTCTTTCTGTGTGCTTTGTTTTTGGTCCCTTTTAAATGCTCTGTAAAGTGCCTTTTTTCACAGAATATTTTTTAACCCTTTGCGGTCCATTTATTAAATGTACGTCAGGCACGTCAGGTCTAATTAATTTTCACACGCGCAGTTAATTTTAGACGCGCTGTTTAAGAGTATTTTTTTCCACAGTCAAACGGGTTTAAATGGCCCTGCATATCAACAAAGCACTCACTAGGCATCTCCAGCCCCGCCCCACCCTTTCATTCGCTATAGCTTTCACCTATGTAAGAAATAAATAATAATAAAAATGATAGTCGTACATACCGATCAATCATCTCCTGACCACTCGTTTTATCACCAAACTCCTCAATAATGCGATCCAAGTCATTATTTTATTACTATAACATCTCAAAAAAGCTCTGCAAATGTCCGTGTTCTCTGTGCGCTGATGCACTGATCAGCCAGCTTGTTTACTATGCCGCCCCGTTATCTGATACAGGGCCATGTATGACTATTCATGAGAGACGCTTTTTTTTTTCCCCCAGACTTGTCTCTGCTCTTGTCGCTCCCACTCGGCAATTGAATGGTTTTCTCTGCTTTTTCCGGAGAAAAAATGACCAGAAACCCGTTTTTTGCATTGCTATAATGATGTCTGACCTAGTCCGACAAAGGACCTGAGAGGAATAATTGCAATGTCGGACCCAGTCCGACAATGGACCGCAAAGGGTTAAATGATCTGTTAAACCATTTTGGCCATTATGTTTTTGATTTAGATTTGTCTACTTTTGGGAAGTAATTGTTTTGTGCCTCTAGTACTACATTTTTAAAAAACAGCCATCCTTTTTCCGTGGATGTTTTCTCTAATTTACTCCGGTCTACTTCTATTAGTCTCCGTTTCATACCTTCATAGTTTGCCTTTCTAAAATTGTAAACCTTCGCTTTAGTCATTACTTTTTGGGTTTTAAAAATCACTTCAAATGAGACCATGTTGTGGTCTGAGTTTGCCAATGGTTCTTTGACCTCCTGTTTTAGTTATTCTGTCTTCATTATTTGAAAAGACTATTTTATTTCAACCTGGTTAACCGCTGCCACCCCCGCACTGACTCGGGAGGGGAGACGATGGACACACGTGTCCTCCGAAACCTGTGTCGTCAGCCGTCCACTTCTTTTCACTCTGCAGGCCTGCCATGCAGCAGCTCTGGGCAACTTACAGGCAGGCCCGCAGGCGCCCGGCCAGTCTACACGGGTTGCTGGTGCGCGGTGAGCGGAGGACACCCTGGCCGACCTAAGCCCTCCACCCCCCGGGTGGCGCTCGGCCAATTGTGCGCCGCCTGCTGGGAAATTCTGTCCAATGGCCATCTCAGTCTCCGTACTTGAACCCCATTGAAAACC
Source organism: Acipenser ruthenus (assembly GCF_902713425.1). NCBI lineage: Eukaryota > Metazoa > Chordata > Actinopteri > Acipenseriformes > Acipenseridae > Acipenser > Acipenser ruthenus. Next base: position 73,429,110 of record NC_081193.1, on the reverse strand, counting down.
TGTGTTTTCAATTGAAGAGGGCAGTCCATAAGCGCAGACCGAAGGATATCAAGGATCTGGAAAGATTCTGTATGGAGGAATGGTCTAAGATCCTTCCCAATGTGTTCTCTAATCTCATGAAACATTATAGAAAAAGACTCAGTGCCGTTATCCTTGCAAGGGGAGGGTGCACAAAGTACTGAAAACAAGGGTGCCAATAATTGTGACACTTCATTTTTTTGGAAATAAGTTTATAATTTGAGAAATGTGTAATTTTGGTTGATTCCATTGAATCATTAATAAAGTCAAATATATTCCGCATGTTGGTAAATTACAATATAGCTCAGTACTTTATACAGTTTTTTTTGCTCCTCTTTATCAAGGGTGCCAATCATTTTGGAGGTGACTGTGTTTTTATATATATATATATATATATATATATAAATCTACTGTATATTGCTCAGACGCAGGCAGAGCAGGGGGTCGTGTTTTTTATTTTACAGCAAGACGTTACAATATGTAACACATTAAAGTAGAAAAATATCCCAGTAGTAAAGAATATGTTGTGTGAATTAACTACAAAAGAAAGGATGCCAAATAGCAGTTCAAGTTAAACATTGTTTTGTTTATTCCCAAAATAAACAGTGCATAAAGACACTGCATTTTATTTATTTATTACATTTTTTTCCATTCCTTTTTTTCATTGCATTTTTTTTGCAGTAAACAGTGGCCATAGACACGTTTTCATAAAGTAATAACATGAGGTTTACTTGTGCCTTTTTTGAAGGGGCGAAAATTCCACATAACAAAGTTGCAACAAAATTATATATTGTATATAATTTATAAAAACTAAAATCACTACACAGTTAGTTGCATGTGGTGTGCTGTTTTAATTACATCTTTTGGTAGCGGTGCTGTGTTCTTTGAACCATGGTTTGTAGAACATCTTGATAGTAATAACAACTCAACCACTGTCTTGGGAAATATGGGAAGCTTTAGCCCAAAGCTTAACCAAGCCAAATCCAGTGTGTTTTTTTTTCTTTAGCAGTTTTATTTTCAGAGCTGCTCGTGATTAAATTCAGAGGTGGTCCAACTTGTAAGAATCATATATACATGGGTTATAATAAGATCTTCTATTCAGTTGTTTGTTTCTGAAAATGGGATTATTGGGTCACATTTTAGATGGAATGTGGGCCTTATGTAAACCATTCATAACTGACTATTTAATATGTAAATACAGAGCTTCCTCATTGTAAGGAAACAAGGCTCAAGGCTCCTACTTGCCCCATGCCATTACTCTAGTACTTGTATTCTCGTTATAAGGCCGAACACAAATGGCACAGTTTCGTAAGGCTCCCGACAACCTCGTTATAAAGCGGGAGCACAGTAATAATTGATTTAAATTATTGTGCAGTGAGTAGTTTAGCCCAAATTGTTAGCCCAAGTGCTCTTTGCTGAGATCTTGAAGCTTGGAAATCGTTGAGCTTTTTTCACCAACAGAAACTCATTTGGAATTTATTTTTTTTGTTTTCAAATAAAGATAAAACTGATTTGTGCTGCCCAGAATAAAGGGGCGAGACTGATTACTTGTAATTGAGACCTTTTGTCTTTTTAAAGCAAGGAGAACTGGAACAAGGTAATTTTTTTGTATTTATTAAAGAGAATTCTTTCACCATCTTGAACATTTTTCTTCATGTGATCTGATGCACGTGGCTGAAGACATCATAGGATTCCTGGCTTCAATTATATAATAAACCACATGAGACTTAAATAAATCTGAAAAAGTGAGGTCTTTATCCGGTGGTTGTCCACAGAACCCTGTGAACAGGTTAGATTTATTGTAGTTGTGCTCATAGGGCTGTTTTTACAGATTCTCAGTCGAGGAGAACATTCCTGTTACAGCTTTCATATTTACACAGTGTGCTTGAAACAATCACCTGGAATGTCAGAGTGGCCATTGAGGATGGATGCTATCGGGACGTATTTGAGTTAAAAATGGCAGGAAGTCCTGTGTGTTTTTATATTAATTTTATATTATTTCTTATATTTTAGAGGAGGGGGGAGCCAGCCACACATGCACTGTTTCAACAAGACCACATTTTGTATCGCCTCTGAAAGCATGTTTTTAAAGCAGAAGCCAAGACTGTAATATGACAATACAATAAATAGGGTGACCATACTGTTTTGATTTTGGCATCAATACACATAACTATTTGAAATTCTTCAGGAGTGATTATAATGCAGTTAAACAGACACTTATTTTTATTTGTTTCTCTCAGCGGTTGGGTAACAGATGCTAATGCCAGTACTCATTGTAAAAATTACATTTGAACCTTTTTAGTAAGAAACTACATTAGATATTATTGGTTTATCCACTGTAGTATTTTAAAAACATAATTTGCTATGTCTTCAAAATACTGATAAGATTTGAATTTGACTATTCAAATAATGAATATTGTAACATATTTACTAAGAATACACATTTATGAACAGTATGATTCATTGTTTTTTATTTGCTTACTGTATAACCACATTATACATTAAAACTGAAAAAATATTTTTCAAAAGGTACATTAGCAATTATTTTAAACGCTGTATCACCTGTTATACCAGTTGAAATATGTTTTTAAAACAAGTCATGACAGTTACTTGAACTCTCTAGAAAATAGGGTTAGCGAGTAAACTAAACTTTGATTGATTGAAAACTGTATTTATTTATTTGGTTAAACAATTCTCTACAAGCCCATAGGAAAATAGCACTGTAGGTCAATTACTATTAATAGGTAATTTGTTAAATGTTTTTTTTTTTTCTTCTGCCTACATACATCTATCCATACATACATGCATACATACATACATACATACCTGCCTCCCTCAAGCTGATTCTTCTATTAATAAATGAATGTGAATTTAGAAGTACTTCAGCAGCAATGTCAGTAGTCAGTGAAGTGAATATCATATTGATGCTCAGTGATTTAAATAATGCATAAGAAGCAAGCCTGATGAAATGCATGTAAGAAAACAGCTTGCGTTTACCTGATAGCAAGGGAAATGTAAAACCAGGGACTAATTTAAAAAAACCTGCCCGTGTTTTCAGTGTGCATTTAATCCCATAGAAACTACTGTATCAGGTTCCCAAATGTTCAAAAATAACAATGCAAGGATGTAAAACATGTTCATTGTAAAAGTATTTAGTGGAGGAATATAATTGACACATTTTGAATTTCTTTCATGTTTATAGTTTAGTTACAGTAGTTGTGGATGTAACTATATAATGGTGTTTGCCTCAGTCTTGTGTCTTTTAATATATACTGTGTAGGCTAACATCTGCATTTCATTAACTGAAGTATTTATGTAGTATTTTACAAAAAGAGCTCATACATAAACATACAAGTATGTGCTGGATTTAATGGTTGATTGTAAGCCAGCAGGATTTGCATTCATTTTAGTGCGTGGTGTGTTTTTTGTTTTGGTTTCATTCATTTTTCTATTCTTGCATGTATACATGCTACACCAAACCCAGAGTTTGAAAAGTTAGTTTGGAAGTTGGCCTCCAGTTTTCCTTAGAAGCACAATCTATGAAAAGTTTGTCTTCCTCTATACACATGCATCAACCATCAACAATTGCTTTCTAATATTTAAGTTTTGTTCTTTAGATTGAGAGCATGCTTCTTGATATGCTCCGCTTATAAATATGAAGTGAAGAATTATAACATGTATCATATAGTTTCCTAAAAAACCTATATATAATTGAATAACTGGTGACCCAGAATACAAATAGTGCATCAAGCTGTGGACTTTTTTTCTATATTTTAAAAGAGCATATATTCACACAGGACACTGATTTGGCCTGCTATTTATTTATTTATTTATTTATTATTTTACTTTTTTTACTTTTTTTTTTAAATTATACTTTTGTTGCGACACTACCTTTCACACTAGTGGCGACAGTGATGTGTCATACTACACATTAGCTTGTTGCATCACGTCTGGTGTGAATAGGCCTTAAGCCTAAAATCACAGTATATATTATTTGACATGACAGGCAAGGAGAAATACTGTAGTTCAGTACAAAGTAGGTCTAAAAATTGGGTTAACTTGGCCCCTCCTTTTTTTTTGTAGATATTTTTATTTACAGTATACGTTTGATTCCCTCATTCCAACTTGGCTGTCTCCGTGACTGCAGTATATGAAAATGGGAGGTGCATGTATAGAATCATTATAACCTTGGTGATATTTCTGATCTGACTTCTCGAAAGACCCGTGCATAAGCTAACTAGAATGTGTCTAATGATTTACTTGCCGTATTGTAAAAATGTGATCCAAAAATAACAGAAGATGAGGTAAATCACACTTGCCTGGGCAGTGTACTGGAACACCATTGACACATTCTACAAGGCCAGTAAAAAGCTTTAATGATTAAGGCCTGTTTTGACATTGAAATCTTTTCTGAGTCTCTCCTCCGCACGCCAAAAATAATACAATATTTTCTAATGGGTTTGAATAAATTAAATCAAATATACTGTATATACTTAGGTTTTTTTTTTTTTTTATAATTTGTATTTTATTTAGGAATACAGAAACAAGACTCCTTTTGAAAACAGGTCATCTGTTTAACTAAGGAGTTTGTACAAAATGTTTATCAAGTATGAGCAAAACATTGCTGTGATAATTATCACAATCACTTCTGGAACACATCGAATGCCAGCAGGGAGACTGCACAATTGTCTCCATTCTAACAGTGCTCCATTAGTAAAAAAAAACAAAAAAACACAAGGCTAATATCTGCAGAAAAGCTTTGTCTCTATATTTTGGTTGACCCTTGTCATAGTTGGTTCCTTGGTCTGCAGTTTTGGGGTTAGCCAGCTGAACTATTGCAATGCCCATTACCAATCCTAAGCTTCTGAGGCTAAATCAGTATTTTTCAAAAAACAAAACTGTTTTGTATTAACCTAACCCATAACATAGTAACTCTCCTCTGTGGTTCGACATTAACCTCTACTTTTGAAAGTTCTGTTCAGCCCTCTGGTTGGAACCCATCACATTGTATTGGATACAATGCATTATACAATAGTCAGCATCCATCACATGTGCCATAACAACCAATCATATTTATTGTTACCTGAACAGCTCAAGCAGACAGGTTACAGAGATGTAAGACATGGCAATGGAAAGCGACCTGGCATCAGTTAATGTATACCTGTTTTTAGATAATGTTTTTGGAGGTGAGACAATTATCCTTTCAGCAACACAGATAGTTTGTCTGAGTGGGGTACAATGTGTAACAAATGACCACATCTGCCAGGAAACAAATAAATAGTTCAGTGTCCTGGTTCATCTTGACCCAGTAATAAGTGTCCCACAAAACAGCATCTTTCTGATGCATAGAAGATGCATTTACATTTTGCTGTCTGGCTACCTTTAATTTGCCTTGGATTGATAACTTCCACAGCTTCCCTACTGAGTAGAAAAATACCCTCGGGGAAAGATGCGCATGGTATGTGACTACAATAGGCATCCAAGCAAATGGCCGTCCTTTACACAAGGGGTTGTTGCAGCTTAGAAACGCTAAAATAAATACTATTTTTGAAAGGCTAAATGCCCAAACCCCAACTATAGACAAGAACGAGAATGGTTGGAAGCCACACGAATTGGATTATCTGAACTTGCACAAGGGGTTCAGCAATTCAGCAACAGGGCCTGCGTATTTCTCAATTTTATCAATGATTTAAAACCCACACAGTGCTGTTGAAGATATCATGGATGTTATTATTATTATTATTATTTATTTCTTAGCTGACGCCCTTATCCAGGGTGACTTACAATTGTTACAAGATATCACATTATTTTTACATACAATTACCCATTTGTACAGTTGGGTTTTTACTGGAGCAATCTAGGTAAAGTACCTTGCTCAAGGGTACCGCAGCAGTGTCCCCACCGGGGACTGAACCCACGACCCTCCAGTCAAGAGTCCAGAGCCCTAACCACTACTCCACACTGCTGCCCTATACTCCACACTGCTGCCTAGTTAAGATGCATAACATTAACTAATATGCTTTCTCTACTGAGTTTGAAACAGAACTTTAGTGTTGACGGCTACATTATTTTAAATCGTGACCAAGTGAAGCATGATTGCCTTTATTGTTTTATTGCTTTATCGTACATGTATGCAGTTTAGCGTGCATCGTAGTGGAGAAGGTGAGAGGGGAGGAGGGGAGGGGGGAGGAGGGGAGGAGTACAAGCATGGGAAACTTTTATCCTGGGAATGTCTCAATCCCACAGGATGTGATTCACCCACAAGGTATGGTACACTAAAAAAGGAACTCAGACATAATAAGAAAATCCACACAACAGCGTTTTTTTTTGTTTTGTTTTTATTTCTGTTTTTATCAGCTTCTGTTGTCAAACCAAGTTCTTCAGAAGCCTAAACATTTAAGCAAATACTTCGGTGTTTTATAATTCTTTTTTATATTGCACAAGATTTTTTTCAGCTTCAAGCTGATTTTTATCATTGTATAGTTTGTGAAAATAAATTAAATAGGTATGTTAGTAGATGGGACTTTGTTTTTTGTATAATTTATCTTTTGTTTTAAACAAGTCCTCTAAATGCTTCACAGACTGTTAGAATCAACTTTGTTAAATATAAATTGTCAACATTTATAACTGATGTCTCTTTAGCATGCTTCTGTATGTAAGTGTTTTCATAATTATACAAATAATAGTAATGCAAAACAATAACAAATAATAATAAAACACTTATAACTTATCAGTAATGATCTCAAGACACAATAAAACCAAAGAATTAAGATACACAAATAAATCAGATAAACATTACGTTAATCGTAAAAGTAAAATTGTATATGAATAAAATGCAGATTACACACATACAATATGTGAAACCTTTGAGGTAAAACTACAGCTTCTGCCGAGGACACAGAGGGAAGAGCGCTTGTATTCTTGTGATAGTAATCTGAGACTTTTCAGTTACATGAGGCTCTTAACAAGAGCTTTTAATTCCACCAGTTTTGTATGAGGAGAAACCATTAATTTCAGCCAGTACATATTTCGGCTGCATGTTTCTCTGCACAGAGAAAATACCTTCTCAGTTTCTTTAGCTCTTTATTTGTGGACAAAAGACAGATTTAGATAAAAGGTAAAAGGGCACTACAAAAAGTGTGTTTTCTTGTTTGTTTCTATAATAATCCAAGGAAGTGGTGGACATCCTGGCGAACCCCTCCTTCCAAACATGGTATAGCCCACCTCCTCCTCCCCTTATGGTAATGAAGCAGTGACATCACCACTAAATACATAGTGACTTGCTACTGATTAAATTACAACCCCAACTGAAAAAAAAAAGGTTTGTGAAAGGTGTGCTGTGTTTCAAGGGATTTTGTTTTGAAGGGACGGTTGTGCGCTTACTTGCCTGGCAGGGTTTGGTAACATCGTGGATACAGAGAAGCTTTTTAGCTTCAACTCTTGTTGTTTGAATGGGAGAAGGACACAGAGCAATCATGCTGGTCTGCTGCTGAGGAGGCTGGACCCGTTACACACAGGCTACCATCAGCCTACACTGCACTTTGTTTTGTTTCTTCAGCTTTGTACTGGACTGGCTGGTTCCAGCTTTTCTCCTTTCTTCTGTTTTACTACTACTGTTTAATTCGAGTTGTTTTTTTGTTTTGTTTGTTTTTTTTGTTTGTTTGTTTGTTTTGGGAGGCCTGAAAACTGTGCAGTGCATTGCATTGCATTGCATTGCATTGCTTCTGTCCCCTTTTTGTGTTTAAGGCATTTTAATTGATTACTTATTTGGAAGCAAATGGAATTACAGAGGGCATCCAGCATGCCTGGACACTTATCCCCTGGATTTAGCCCCAGCCCCAGCCCCAGCCTTAGCCCTAGCCCTAGCCCTGGACCTGGCTTCACAGCTCAGGTACCATTCAATTACAACCAGCTGGAAGGAAGATTTAAACAGTTGCAAGGTAAGATCTGGAAGGTTTTTGGTTATGTATAGTTAGTACTGTTGCTGTGCTGTTATTGTGAGAAACAATGTTGGTGCCTGGCACTGTGCATGGTCAAAGAATCTGTCCATCTTAATCTGAACCTATTTGATATATATATATATATATATATATATATATATATATATATATATATATAAAATTTGTTTTTTATGTTTGGAGAAAGAGATTACTGGTTCAAAACACTACCTAATTCTGAAAAAATCAGATTAGAGAAATGACAGAAGTGTAATATTGGTCTGTACAATATTAATCAGCTTTGGCACAACATTTCAGTTACTGAAATAAACTCGGGATTAAAAATATTCGTAGCTTGAATTGCGTCATCTACAGAGTCATGCATTCAAACAGTTTTAAGATTGAATTTCAAACATTCCCTCCCTTTAAACTGCAAACGTGATAACTGGATCCTAATTGCTTATTCATAGAGAACAATGGAAGGGGAAAGGTGGGAGTGGTCGTTTGTCCTGGTCCCTTCAGTAAATTAGAAATGTTAAGGTGCCACGTAATCTTTTGAGATCTAGATGTTGTTTTTTTGTGCACATTGGACCATGAACCCCATAGCTGCCCCTTTTTGAAATATCTCGCTCTGGCACATAAATTATAAACTTTTGGTGCTTGTAGCTTTGAAATTCCTTGGAAGAACCATAAACCCAGAGGGAGGAATTTTTCAAAACAATTGAGATGCTTTAGAGTGCCAAGTATCATTATTGTTCTTTCTCTTAGAAACAAAACACTCAAGTCACAGTAAATGTAAGCATATACATTTACAGCCCCCTCCCCATCACCCAACCATCGTCATGACTACAGGGAGTTTTTACAATGATTTAAAATAACGTGTCAAGTACTTCATATTTAGCTAAATCCTAGTTTTAATAAAAAGTCAGTAAACCTATGGCAGACCTGAATAGCAATTACTCAAGAAGTATATGGAATTAGAATAAATTTAATGATTGATTGTGAGCAAACAAGAATTTAACCCACTAAATGAGTTGCATATTTTTTTCAACATTTCCCATACATCTGCAGATGAGGGCTTAGAAGTGGTGGAATATAATGTGACATTGTAAATGTAATATTAAAATGGGATGAGTTACAAAAATCTAAGACTGTACCGCATTTTTTAAGCTTTTTTCATAAGTAGGCTATATATATATATATATATATATATATATATATATATATATATATATATATATATATATATATATATAAATAATTTATTTATTTTATTTAATTAAAAAAAAAAATATATATATATTTCAGTTCCCTTTTACTATAGGTTTATTACAAGGCTTGTGTTGTGAAAACCACAATCTGTTGTTTGATAATAAACTGATCGTGATATACCACATGTTTAGCCACTGTTTAGTAGAGCTCCGCAAGAAGAACATTAGGAAAGCAAAACACAAAGAGGAATTCAATCTGTAAATTAAAGATTTAAAATGTTTAAAATAACAACAAAGGCACGGTTTACCAGTTTCCAATTGCAGTATTTCCTTGGTAGTTACCTTGTTTGTGCAGTACTGGTCTGCTACCAGACACTAAAGTCAGTTTCTATTGCTTAAGTATGTATTTAGATTACTGTATAACATTTTAGGAACCAGGCACACCCCTAAAATAATTAAGAGTGTAATGAAGATGTGTAGGAAATAGCAATGCAGCGACCACAGCCACACAAGTAGCTGCTAATAATATGGCAGTTTGCATTCATCTCCAGTGGGCAATAAAAAAAAAAAAAAGTTAAGACCTTGCATCGATTTCATACATTTGCTTGTTATGGTGCCAGGTGTTGCAATGCCCCTGCAGAACCCCACCCTTGTAATGAAGCAAATTACAAAACTACTGTAGCTCAGTGTGAGGACGTACTTTGCCCTCCTGTCTACTCTGTACAAAAGAAGATCGCAAACATTCTCCATTGTGCCTTTTTCTAGTTCTAAGGACAATACGATTATAGGAAGATTAATAGAAAGGTGTGCTACTTTTTACATTAGTACGTAAAATGGCTCTCTTAAAATAACGAGGTGTTTTAGTTGTGTAAGAGGAGAAGGTCTGGCAATTGTGCTGACTTGTACAATGCTCAGTAATGGACTTCAGAAACAGCTATCCAATTACAGCATGCAGTCACTTCCTGCAGAACTTTGGATATAGTCATGCACTTTAAATTGCCACTAATCAATTTAAATGGAATTTCTATTTTTTTCAAAACTTTTTTAAATCAGTGGTTTGTTTTGATTACAGAAAAACGGCAATATGCGATTGTAAGAAATATATGATTGCACAGGATATGAATATACTGTTAAGTGTCACAGTACTTTGGGGTTGGGGGGTGGGGTATCTAATTCTGCTTTTCACTGAAATAAGATGCTTTTTGTACTGTACCTGCAGTTCCCTTTTCACTCTATCCACGCAGGAGATGGAGTGAATCGGTATGAGACAATAGCATTTCCCAGTGTAGAACAGCCCCTTTATGTAGTTAAAATACTTCTGCATTTATTTTACTGTACCTCAAATGGTGCAGTACTGAATTTATACTGCTTAATAGACTGTAGCCATCCCTATAGGAGACAGAACTTTCTTGTTAAAATACGTTCCACTGGGTTTTGTCATTTTTAAAGAAATCCCACCAGACATTATAACAAAAAACTACTCTTAAAATGGTTTATTTTATTTGCTTTTTTCCCCCCTTAATTAGGAAAGGGTATATGCAGTAACCCTTACAGTGTGTTAAAGGGGAACTGTACTCAAAATTACAAGGCTCTCAAAATGCTCTGTATACATAAGAAATGTGTATCGCTGCGCCAAGTCCAGCGTTTTGGCCAGTATTTCCATTTTTTTGTCAGCTTTCTGGGTCAGCTGGAAATGCAGGCCGCCGCCACCATATTGGAACCTTTCTGGCGCCGCTGTCACGTCATATCGTTGTCGGAATGCAAAGCGTTTGGGTGCAAAAATGACAAAAGGAAAAGCAGTCACAAAAAGTATTTGTCTGCCTAAGCCTTCAAACCAACAAAGGGCGACCATAACAAAACAATGGCTACATAATATAGGAACAGGACATACGCTCAATAGAATACTATGTGTGACTATAGAGCGAGTCAACAACAGGATGTCACACAAAGCACGACGGAAGAGAGCTCAATACATTCAATGTTAATTTGTTTTAATGGTTTTTATACGACATACTGTTCAAGGGGAGGCTGAAAATGCGTCAAAGCTTTAGTTAACGTGTTTTCTATTGAAATGGTTATATATTAATTTGCATTATAGTTCCCCTTTTAAAGGATGTTCTGTGTTCACTGAAGGACTTGGTACAGGAACTTTAATTCCCAAAGTGTGACATGCAGTTGGACCACTGAGTATTGGTAAATGTGGTATACAAAATATATTCGCTGAGTGGCAACGCTTTACATTTAGTTTATTAACATTATAAAGAATATTGAATTGAGTGTTCTATCAATGAACCCTACCCTATAACACAATTGATACCATCTATAAGCAAAGGTGTCAGATGTTCTTTGCTTGGTTCCCATTAGATGGTAGCACTGGTTTCTTGGCCTTTTACCAAATGGTAATCTCGCTATACCTATATTTTACCAAATCACATGTTTCTAAATCCTACATTAAAAAAAATAAATAAATAAATAATGATGTTGATGTGAAAAAGTAAGCAAGTAAATATATATTACTTTTTTTTTTTTTTTTTTTTAATGCCATTAAAAGTTGTCTTCCTGATGAGAAAATGCCTTAAATCATTAATGAGTTAAATGCATTTCTGGATGTGAACTTGGTTTGTCCCATGACAGAGCAGAATGTTTGTTTAGATCTTATTGGATTTTGTTTGGTCTCATGGAATGTGACCAGTTTTGCCCAGAACCACATCATGTCCCCTTTCATTCGAAGACCATGAGTGCATGGGATGAGTAAAACTCACTCAACCATGTGACTTCTGAATTGGACACAGAGGTCATGATGGTAGGCGAGTCCTCAAAACACAGATGACTGTACATGTAGAGCTTTGTGAAAGAGGGAGCTACTGTAGCCATACTACAGTTAACCAGCCTCCCTAGCTATTCTGAATGGCCCACTGTTTTGCTGGGGAGAAGAAATGTTGAAAACTGAAGGGGCCTTTCATTGCAAGGGGAGCAGAAATTTTACACTTCATTTATTTATCTCCAGCAGCTTATTACCAAAAGTATTTTAATCAGATATTTTTTGTTCAAGATTACTGTACAGTGTGTAACTGAAAATTCAAGAAGACCTTCTAATTTGTTTATAGCATTTTTTATGTTGGTGCGTGTTGAATGGTACCCAAAGGGATTCAAAACACTCTTCATGCATTCATGAGAGTGAAATACAAAAAAAAATATCTAACATGATGGGGAAAGTCCTCTGTTTCATTATATTCAGATTCAATAAGCACAGAGTAATTTAAACTGAAACCCCCCTTTTGCATCCAACATTATTCCCACTGGATGCATTGGCACAATAGAAGCCAGGGAAAGACCAGTGTGTTCCAGAATAAAATGTGCTGATTTTGCCCATGGCTGCCTAGAATTAGAGAAGTTATATATCAACACATTGAAAAGACAGCGATGCATACTATATCGCTCATCATTGGTTTTGAATTGAACCACTCAAAACCTGACTGATTTTAAAATCAGTCAACTCATCTCACAGGAAGGAAAGCGTCTGATCAGCCTGGGGCCACTCCTTAGGAAACATGTTGTTTGCCTGGTATTACAAAGACTACTACAAGAAACATACAGCCATGAGATGTCAAACTGGGGAGTGGGAGGGACTCATGGCTGTACATTGTTTTATAGCAAGGCTAATAGGCATATACTGTACATCTATTTGATTATCGGCTGAATTGAAAACACAGATTTATGAGTGCAGCACTACAGCTGTTAATTTAAAGGTGATTCTTAGTTTTACACATCTACTGTCTGTAAACTATCAAAATAAGCAGGAGACATGTTGGAAAGGCTGATGGAAAGGTACAGAGACATTTTGTACTTGTGCTGCCTATCCTCAAACAAAACTCACAGCTAGGAATATGTCCTACTGAAGTCCAAGGCCAGCTAATAAAGGCACTATTAAGTCCAGGCTGTGAATTAGCCTCAAGTATAGGGCTTGGCTAATCGGTTAAGTGTTTTAATTGGAGAGGGTTCATGTTGAAGCTTTTCTTCAACTCCTGGTTAATTCACACACAGACTTTTCCATGCAAGGAAGAGTGCATCCTGGCTTGATTGCGTAAGACAAATACTAATCTAAAAAGGTTTGCTCAAAGTGTGCTGTTTATTAATTTACCTACGTTTTTAAATAATATTTGGCTATGATTTATACACGGCTACTAATTATTATTATTTTTTTTTTAACATATCTTGTTGGTTCACATTGACAAAACCACCTACGTCTTCATGTACCATGATGGTTTACACTCCCTTTGTTTGTGGATCAGAGGGTGCAACTTTGCAAGGTCATGACCCCCTCTGTGATTAGCTATGCGCTTGGAGGGTGGTATAGAAATGAGTAAGCTTTTCTTGGGCGTTAGTGTGGCAGATCTGCAGGCTTCTAGCAATTTAATTCAAACAGCATCAATGTCAGTTTTTATTAAACACAGATGTCAGATATTATATGTCTTACCTTTTTGTAGCATGGCTTTTCATAATATTGCCTGTGGATAAAATGGAATGTCATAGGGTTTGGAAGTTGCACTTTTGGCCTTTTTTATAATGAAAACAAGGTGATCTCAGCATAGCTGAATTTAACACTTTAACTTTCAAGTTGTTGAAAGCTATTTCGTTGGGCCTGGCAATGCCTGGATTTGATTATTTCATCTTTTTATCCCCTCCCCCATTTACACGCCAGCTGAAGTTAAAATGTTTAGTCTGTTCTAAATAAATGGAGAATACAGCAGGCGTGGTCACAAACACTGCATTACATCAAAATGCGGGACAGTATTTCAATAAGTTCAAAGGTTGTTGTTGTTGTGTTTTTTTGTTTTTTAGACATAGTGCCTTGGTGTTGATCACTGCCTTGCACTGTCTTGGCAGTACAGTATGAGCTTGACTGTTGTCTGTGCCCAGGTTTTGTTGTACCCACCTCGGTCTCGAGGAACTTCATCACTCCCGCCTTTTTTTCAAAACACAAAAAGTTAACAGTAAAATCACAATGGTGTCCTTGTGACAGCAATGCTACTTTTATTTGAAATGCTAAAATTTGTGCTTTTGCCCCAATCAGTATCTGGCAGCAGGAGTTTTATAACCCTGTATTGAAACAACATGCAAAGTTGTCACATTTCAGGAAGCGCACTTATTGCTAGGCAAAGTTTTTAAGTTATTCTAGCCATGGCTGGTAATAGACACTGGTTCAGCACAGCAAGGGGAATAACAGTGTTTTCTAAATACCTTGGATGCATTTTCTTTAGAAAGTCCGTCTAATCCTTAACTGTATGAAATGGCTTACATATTCAGAGTCTAAATATGCTATTGGAACGTGCATTGACCTCACTTGGTATCATTTTATGACTCAAGTCCCATTTTACCATGATTGGCTGCAAGCCCGTTAGGTTCAGCACAGTTACTGTAGGTAAAGCTGCTCCTGCTTTAAACAATGTGCATTGCACTACTTTGTTATTGTGTCTTTTTTAAAGGTGATAAATGATTTAATAATCAAAAAAGCAGGTCAAATGAAAGTTTATCAATAAATATTGTACATACAATAATAATTAAAGCTCCTTGGCTTTCTTGGTTTCTTAAACTACTGATTTGTTTGGTAAATTATTAACTTGTTATGTCACATTTATTGAGTGCGTCCTAAGGCCTTTGGCTTGTATTTAACTTCAGATACAGTATTACTGTCCAATTTAACATCATTCCGTTGGGTTTTTTTGTTCCGTTCTTCTCACACTAACTGGCATTTTTAAAGTAGAAGTGAATAAACATGTGTTTGTGAAAGTGATAGTTTACTATCATTGGGATTTTCATGTTGTAGGTCTTGGTGTGTCAACATGTTGGGCAAAGCTACAGGATAAGAAGAAAATAATCTTATGCTAAAACCTGATGATCATGGCTGTTTGCCTTGTCATCATACCTCTGATGGGAATTGTAATCCTACTGTCCTATAAGGCTATTCATATAGACTTCTGTAATTCTATAATTGGTGTATTTATCTATCGGAAGACAAGAATGGAGGATTAGAGGGTTTGAGGACCTCAAAGCTCCAATTGTAACAATGTTGGGCCTTTATAGCTTGTTTGTTCTTCAACTCAGCAGCCAGCAGTGGGTATGCAGGAACTGGGGAAATGAATAATTTATTAGAAAAACATTCTTGGCGCATTCTGAGGTTGTGAGTTAATGTTGAAATGTTTGTAAGGAAGCTGCAAGGCTGTGTGGAAGTCTCAGCACAGAATGTTGTCTGTGACCTTCGCTACCTTCCATTGTTCTGATATGGATGTTTCACCTATTACATCCTGGAAACGATGGATTGTTCTGTCTCCCAGATTCCGTCTGAATAGGTGACAATGTACTCAATGTAATATAATCGTACTGTGTAAGATTTTTCCTTGGGCAGATTAATATACAAACCAGCTGGGGTTTTTTTTTTGTAGACTTTCTAAATGACGGTGCCCTTTTTAATTACAAAAATGTTCATGTTGCCTTTTATTTATAGAAATACATGTACAGTAAAAGCTGGACATTCCAAATTCCACATTGCTATAGCCATTTCACAGAAGATAATTCACATAAACAGGATCGGCATCAATTTCTGAAAATCTATTGTTGTAAACTGGGCAAGAATGTTAACCAAATTCATTGCCATGGATAGCTTGTGTGAATTTCAGTTTTTTTAAATATGTAGGCTGCATGGAAAATTTGATTTGGCATTTTGTCATTTGCAAGTTCACTGAACCTACAGGTTGTTAAACCATGGTGTGAGAAACCATACAAGGGTCATAGTAGTCTGGGGAGGTCCCTAAAGGCACAATAACTAATATAGCTACTGCTGTAAGTGCGGTACAGGAAGAACAGTGCAGTATCTTGAGGCCATGCAGTGCAGTACCTCTGTTGGGTATAGCAAAGTCCTTGACAGGGCATGGAAATTAAATGTGACCCCTATGTCAACAGCAGAAATGGGTACTTGTCACAGTTAAAAATCTACTAGTTGTTAAATGCAAGTAAGCCACAAGGCACACTGTGGTAAGATGGCGGTTTCCTGGAGATTTCAATTTGCTACCATACAGTTATTGGGTGCAGCTGTACACATAACCAGGATTTCCTACCCTGAGTAGGGTGGGGTTTGACAGTCATTTACCACCAAAGAAAACCAAAGTATGTGCGAGTTGGTGTTCTGGAGTAAACACACAAGCCAAAGGGCTATTTGGAGTAAAAAGGTTTTAGTGGAAGTAAAAATATGAACTTCTTTTTTTTTTTGCTTTACAAGGCTATTAGTTTCTAGTAGATTGTAACTGGTTCCTATGTAGTTTTTCACATAGTTTGGGCACAGAGATGGCAAATAAACTGATGGGTTAGTAAAAGGGGAAAACAACACTTTGGCCTATTTAAAGCTTTCTGGAAATGGTGAAAATAAAGTGAATGTCAAAGTAAGCGTAAATTACACTACCGGCGGTGAAAATGGATGCCCTTATTTTATTGTAATGCCCTAGAATTACAAAAATCTGATCAGAAGATGTAATTCTGTTTGTAAATAATGCTGTAGTAGTCTGTTCCAAAATGTTTTGTATAAATGCTTTCTGAAACCCATTTTCTTGGACACTGTAGAGGTGCATGCCTGTGCGCTGTGACCTGTGACCTTTAAATATTATTATTATTATTATTATTATTATTGAGGAAGATATGGTTTAATTTTTAACACAGTAATAGAAACAGTTGTTTGCCATTATTGATGTATATTTTTCATAAATATATTCATTAAATAAGTACATTTATGCTGGATGCCCACAGAGAAATAGGAACATATTATATTTTAGACGCCGCCTGTTTTACACTCCACAAAGCCTCCACAAGATATAGTTATTATAAAAAAATTACTATTACGCTTGCTGTGATGCAAAGTGCTTGCTGTGAAAGGACACATATGCCTCAAACTGCTTCAGTGCAGAGTAAGTGTTCCAACACTACTGTACAGTTCTCGCTTAACCCAAAAGGGTCAACAGAAGAGGTTAAACAGTTTGGGAGGCAGTCCAATATATTAATCCCATGTGACAGCTCAAAGGGTGCATCGCTTAAACAGCTGCTCAAATGTTTGTCGTTGGTATCAGAGAATTAGTAATCGGCTCCAGACAGATGGGCTGCAGGGCTGTGATCGGCTTGCTCTTACAGGATTTTGTGTTGGTTGACGGAGGAAGGGCCAGTTTTCCTGGATTTCATTGAAAGTCTAGATTGGGTAAACTCCTTCTCAATTGTGTTGCTTTTCTCATCCTGAGCCGGTTTTCTTGGGTTGTCAGCAATGTTTTGCTCAATGTTAATCCATTTTATACTCTTAAACAATAACACACCTCAGTTACATATCATTGTTATAGAAACATGTTTTATGAACTTCAGCAACTCCAGTGAGGAGGTGGGGGGAAGCAATGGTTTGGAAATGAACATAATTGCATACTGTATACTCACTTCTTCTGACCAGCTCCATACAATTACAAGCTTACTACTATTTATGAACTAATGCTCATTTTATAGGATCGAAGTGCATATGAATGTTATTGTAACTCACATCCTGTCTCCCCAGGAAACCCCTGGGAAAGCTGTGTTATTGATTAGTATTCAATTTGTAGCCCCATCTTGCATATATCCGTTGTTAACGCTGGAATAGACAATGAACCATTGTATAAAGACCAAGGTCATAAATACAGCTCTCAATATTCAAACCCATACTCCAGGTTTGAACCCATACACTGTCTTTACATGGCTGTGATCTCAAGGTTGTGCTGTCCTCCCTGCTTGGGAACGAGGCTGGTTATAACTTCAGATCAACCACAAGTAAAAAATGCTGTGGTATGCACGATCACTTGACATGCTGTATCTGATTTAACAAAAGAGCTAAATATAACGGCATGAAATATTGTCCCTACTTGTCAGACAATAACCCAAGTTTTAATAACCCAAATTTTCTGGAGGATTGGCAATGCCATGTGGTATTTCGCAGGCACGCCCATTCATTCATATGCAGTCGGTAACTGTCCTCTTAGTAATCATGATGCTGAAGCAGCTGCCTTGTTACAGAGTTCACACATTCTTCGTCGCTACCACAAGAAAACCAGGAAGGACCTGTGCAGGACTTGGCCCGATCCATGTTTACTTTCATGGTTTATGAAATCCTTTTATCAGTTATGTGTAGGCCCCTTTCTCTGCTCTTTTAAAAGGTCCTTTTGGAAATTCCCATTATACACCATAGCCTCAATTTTCACCATGTGGGCGTTTTTAAAAAAGACATCAAGACCAAGCCTTGCAGAGAATCCTGCTTGCATACTGTAAAAAAGATTTATGTTATGGCACTTGAAGTATTCCAGATTTTGTAACTTGGGTGATATACATGCCAAATACAGCTGCAGTTAATTTATTGTGGAAGTGGCTATAATTTTATGTTGTGTTTATACATGATCAAACCTAAGCAGTATTTTTATTTTATTTTTTTAGCTGTTGGATTCTGTTTTTATAATCGTGCCACTTTTAGAGCATGGTTAAGAATTTTTTTTTTTTTTTTAATCCTGCAGTAGAAATAAAACTTAACAATATGGTTCCTTGACCGCTGTGATATTACTTTGATAGTAATGCAAATAGTGGCAACATGAAGGTAGTTTAGATATGAAACAAGAATATTAAGCTCTTGATGGGCATGTGGTCGATTTTTAGACACTCACATGGAGATGGGAACGCTCATCTGATAAATACCAAGCATGTATAATACTTTTTATACACAGTAGCAGAGAATAGCAATAGTTTGCGTTATTCAAATAACATATCAGGAAAACAGCTAGGAATTTTCTAAACAAATAGACCCCTAGTCATTTATTTCTCTGCTCATGGCGTTTATCTACATCCCTGAAATAAAGTTGTGGTATGTCCTCTTTTTTGCTGACTGCTGCCTCTCATCCTTTTGAAATAGTCTCTCATCTTTTCAGGTAGGGCTGGGGTTTTTATTTAGATGTCAGTTCTATTACATTACATATTTGTCATAATCAATCCATCTAACTGCAATCGGCATTTAAGAAATATCTATACGTCTTGGAATGTATAATAAAGTGCACCCTCTTTTTCTTTGGGCAACTGTGCTACTGTTTGGTAACTGTGACTGTCCTATTATACATGGATAATAGGCCCCATTAAAAAAAAAAAAATAAGTAAAATAAAAAATTAAATATTGAAAGTAATTTACTGACACTTGACAATTTCTTAGGATGTGAGGATTGTCTCAAGCTAAATTTCTCAACTTGCTTAACAATCTCAGGCAGGTATGGCTAGTGAGTGGTTGGTTGTGAAGGTGTAATTCTAACACTAACTTCCAGTGCAGCTTTGCTGTATACATCAGAATTGTAAGCCTTTGAGGATTTGTATCACTGGAGCCAGTTGCTTGGTTGTTGCGGTTTCTGTCAGCGGAAATATCCTTTCTGCTGGTGCTGCAAGATAA
This sequence comes from Acipenser ruthenus, assembly GCF_902713425.1. Classification (NCBI taxonomy): domain Eukaryota; kingdom Metazoa; phylum Chordata; class Actinopteri; order Acipenseriformes; family Acipenseridae; genus Acipenser; species Acipenser ruthenus. The sequence goes on along the minus strand of NC_081193.1, from coordinate 73,409,464 downwards.
CGGTTTGATTGCATACTATCGGTAGAGTTGAAAGTGTGCTTCCTGTTTGCATGATGCACTCTGCTGGGTGCCCCTGGGGAAAATGTGTTGACATGCCCCAGGACGAATGGGACTCCACCCATATCCTCTGTTTAGGTTATAGTTCTAAAAATATATAAGGGAGGGTATTTTATGCCTTGTAGGTTTTGGTTTTACATAAAGATATATATTTTTTTGTAATTACAATTGGGCCTTTTTTGTTTTTATTTATGTTTAGAAAACGTACAAAGCTATACTAGCTTTAATGTATGCTGTACATTTAAAATAAGCAGTTCAAAACCGCACACCAAAGAAGGATGTATTTTATATGTTTTGTGTACATACAGTAAAGTAAGTAATCAAGCATACAGTACTGTTTTGAGAAACTGTAATTGGTAAAAATTGGTATTGATTTTTATTCTTTTTGCTGTAAATGAGATTCAACTCACATCTCTATACAATCCATAACTCTACAGATGCGCCATACAAGCCACATATACCCACAATAAGAATGCAGTACATCATAGATAAGGCCCTATGTAAATAGAGATTTCACGGGCTGTGCGGAAATCGTGAAATTAGCCCAATACTGTTTCACATTAACGAAATGTAAAAAAATCACATTAACGAAACTGTACAGCTCTGCTGTACTATTCGTCATACACATAGTGCTGTGCAGTGACTTTCATGTGACTAATGCAATCTAGGTGGGAAATTTAATATACAACACACTGTAAACAAGAAAATTGATGTCTCTAAAAAGGTTAAATGTGTCTGCAGCAGATCATGTAAAGCAGTATCCAGCAGGAGTTTTACACAGCGATGGAGGTAAACTCTTCTGTACGTCCTGCAACTTTACTGTAGATCACTACCGAGAATCGGCTGTTGACAGGCATTTAGATCCAAGTATTCTGAAAACCGTGAAGCATGAAACAAAGGCGTTTGTTTGCGCAAATATCCCTCTTGAAAAACTGGACAACCAAATGCTGGGTAAATTCTTCAGACTGAGTGTAGTAAATGGTGGAGTGATTCCTTCATCAGCCCAGCTGAGACATGAATACTTACCTAAAGTTGCCGAGTATCACAATCAGGAGATTATGAAATTGGTAAAACAGTCTGGTTGCATGTCAGTGGTCAATGACGAGTCGACCGATGCCCATGATCAGTATGGGTTACACATTTGTATTTGTTTTGCAACACCTAAATGGTGAACGTGCATCTGACGTACTAGAACTGAAATCTGTCCTTGCAGGTATGCTTTACCTACAGGCTGTTAATCACAACACCGTTTCACAAGCTATTGTAAAGTGCTTGAATAACTTTGACGTTGATTTTGATGATGACAGTGCATTTATCTCCTATTTTTTGTTTAAAAAAAAAAATAATAATAATCTGTACACAATTTATAAAATAGTTCTGTGTACATTCCACGAAATAGGATGCTTTACCGTGTCTGATTTCCACAGGGCATTAATCCATAGACTCAAACCTCTGCTACCCACATCAGAAGCATGTTAACTACACAATTGCTATACATAAATACACCATCAGCCATGCACATAGTTTTGAATGTTGTATGGTTTTTGACATTACAGTAGAAGAGAACTATGCTATAGAACTGCAGTACTATTGTCTTATTTTCTGTTGATAGTTTTACATCTTGGGTCACAGGTGCAGTGTGGTCTGTTGGCAGGTGCTACTATGATATTTACAGATTGATGTTATTGGTGATTAACTGCTAGAGCAGTGGTTCTTAACCTTTACCCCGCTGCGATCCATTTTTTTCAGTGTCCAAGGTCTGTGACCCCGCCCCCCGCCTTACACACACTACACCTCACTGGTCTAAGAATAGGTGTACAAATATAAAAACAGGGCAGTGCGTTCTATATATTAAACTGAAAAATCGATTAACCAGATTACAAATTAGTCATTTAAATGTGCAGTCAATCTGTGGGAAATCTGCATTTCACCAGTCCATGAATTCTCTGTGCAGTTTTTGCTTTACGAAGGTCATCTTTGTCAGCAGGCTTGAATCCAGTCTCGCACACATTAGTAGTTGGGAACGGCAACAATAGACGCAGGACTCTTCCTGAAAAAAATCGGGTTCTCATCCTAGCACTTGATCCAAAGCTGATTTAGGGGCATTCATGAAAACGGAGTATTACAGTAGCTTTGTCACTGTAAGGAAATTAGCTATGTTTTATTATTACTATATTGCAGGAATTGCACACTATTAACAATACCCAATAAAACACTGTATTAAAAGGCAAATATATGCAATGTTATCTGTAATCTGTGAACACAATTGAATGCTAGTTTTTATGTACTGTACAATGTTGTAATCAGACAGTATTGAATGTTTGTTATAATTATGTACAATAAGATTAAATGTAACAATGCAAAAGCATTAGACGCACACGCTGCAGTAGACTTGACAACCATCTAGTCGCAGCGTGAGCCCAGACTAAGTGGAGCCAAGCTCTGTAGGATTTTAACCAATCAGAGAGTTTTGATAAGGGCGCCTTACTTTCAACAGTGCCGGGGCGGTTCTCATCAGCAACAACACACAATAACGTAATATAACTAAAAACACCACATCCATCAGTAAATCAATACAGCCACTATTGAGGAGTTTGATTAACTTTTCTTGGGCATAGCCCAGGAATCTGGATGTCATAGAAGTAGCTAGTATGAGCTGCTGGATATCGAGAGCGCGTTAGGAGCTGTGTAACTGCACTGTGACACACCGGGTGGTGTTGTTGAAACTACTGAGTTGACTCCTGAACGTGTAAGTTAAGTACTGAAAACACACAAATACAAAAGCGTTAACTGAAAAATCAACACCGCTTCATTTTCACTCACTGGCAGCCTGTATCCTAGCAACCGAGCACACAGTCATCCTGCGCAATACGGCAGCAGTAAACATGACAGACTTGAATGGCATTTGCTCGTATCTCGCCTGCATGTAGTTGTAAGCGTGTAGTTCAAAGTGCATTTGCTTATATATGGTCAGTACAATTGTTAGACTGCAGTGTTGGGGACCTCTGACTCGGCGTGAGCTGCCCTTGTTTTTATGTATTTTTATGTATTATGTCATTCGGGTTTCCGATTTTTCGCTATATATCGCCGGTGAGACTGCGACCCCAATGAAAATAGCCCAGTGACCCATAGGCTGAGGATCACTGAGCTAGAGCATATGTATATATTATAGAATGATGCATTACCTTTTTTAAATCCATAACACTGATGATCCATGATTTTTGTATCTGTACTTAATACGTGAATACAGTATAAAATAATAATGGCCTACTGTACCTCAGAACCTCTGGGTACTTTGTTAAATAACTTGTGCTTAATGGAGTCCCAGCCACCAATATATGTTGGTAATTGCTAAAATGAGAAAGGAAGGGTACTGTTAGAGGAAATCAATGCAGTTAAGGGTCTGTTAGTGTAGTACCATGCACTGTATGCAAGTTAGAAAGTTGCAGGTTAATCCCTGTTCATCTCACATTTTCATTTTGATGGGAGAGGAAGCTATTCTGTTGTGACACTGCCTTTCAGATATGAGATTAAAAAGGGTCCTGTTTATAGTGATTTTAAAGGTTCAGTAAAACACAGCTTGTTAAAGTGTGTAAGCCATTGACCCCAGGGCCCAAGCCCTCAAATCCACAGCCCAGAGAGATGACAAAGAATGTGTGAACTCTGTAAGTTTACTGGAAATGCTGAAATAACTATTTTGAAAATGTTGTTAATGAAATTCTGTGAATGTAGAAGTACTGTACTTATACATGTATGAAAACATATGAAAATAGATTTTAAAACACCCCTCGCATGATAGAAATACATAATGAAACTTCCTCCAAAAAGTCTTGCATCAGCATGATTAATGCATTCTAAGATGATGATGTTGGTTTAACTGGACAGCCTTTGATTTGCATGTGTGATAATTGCAGGGTGGCCATGTGCTAGCACAGATGATTAGGAATAAGTGGGTGTTATATTTATAGCTTCTGTGCAAGAGTATGAAAGACGCGAGACAGTGGCAGTCCAAGATGCATGTATGCGTCTTAATTGCTCTTAGTGATCTCATCAGCCAGTTTGCTCTGCAAGTAGTTTTTCAATGGTAACATTTAATTTTTTTTTCTCTTGCCAGTCGAAGTGTGTGTGTGTGTGTCTTGGAAAGAGGAAAGGATTACAGCACCACCTAGCATAAACAGGATAGTTATAACTTTTGCCTATATTGTCGAGGGAAAGTTTACATTTTCTATTAATAAAAAATAAAATAAACAGTTAATCAACCTTAGGAAGCTCACAATTTGCAAACTTTAGAAATAGACTGTTAACTATGGACCTCTTCAGAAAAACATCTAAGCCAAAATGGTAGAAATCATTGAGCCAACACAGCATCGTTTTGGATTGGTTCACTGCTTGGTTCACTGCTTTTATTACACAGTTTCCAGTTTTGAATAAGACATCTCTCTATCTATCTATCTATCTCTCTATCTATCGATCAAAGTGGTTTTTATTTTAGCCAACGAGGTGTTCACGTGTGGCAGCAATGCACTAGCAAAAGCCACAAGGCAGTGACGTCAGCTCCCTAGCAACAAACCTCCTATGTTGGGAATGGATTATTTCAATGCAGCAGATTTGTGCATTTGAGAAAGGAGAAGACTCATGAAATGAATTGAAGACTAAAGTTGATGAGAAGCAATTACCCTCCTCTGTACGAATTAAAGCCGTGTGCTGCTTTTTATACGAAAAATGAGAAAAAGCGGGTTGCGTAGAGGATTTATATTGGACCATGACGCCCCGATAAAACGAGGGAGTGGTTGTACAGTATTTGTTATCCTATTTGTTTTTCTATGGGTCTCTCGCTATATCACGGCCCTCGATTTATATAGCAGATATATACTGGACCCCGATACCCACGATATATCGTGTGTGTGTATACTACAGACTGACATTTTCTGTAGAGTGATAAAAGGAAGACCTGTATCCTGGCTTTGTGTGGTAAAAACATGTTCAGATACGTAACATATCTTAAGATCAGTTAAAACAAGACACTCCAGTGTCCTTTTTACATTGATGTAGTTTTTGGCCAAACAACCATGTAATACACCCACACACAACTTTGATTGGATTGTGGGGTGATAATCCCAGTCAGTTTAGGCTGCTGCTTCCATGCCAGAGTCAATCTGTTCTATAAACTGGAATTATTTTTAATAATTTAAATACAGTAAATAAATTGTAAATGTAGTTATCCTTGATAATTTAGAGAGGTGAATGGGTTGGTTTAAAAAAAAAAAAAAAAAAAAATTGGGCTATGAAAATGGAATGGATTACACTTGTACTTGAGTGTCCTAGGGTTTCGTTCTTACACTAGCATTTTCTGTGCCCGTGCATAGATCCTAAATTCAGCTTGAATAATAGAAGTCTTATTGAATTCCATCCTCCTCTAGAGCTGGCTTACTGTCGGCTGGTTGCCAGCTTGATGGTGGTTTCCACAGAGATGGCATAATGCTAGCCTGTTTAGACACAATCATCCAGGAACATTTTTTCCCCCAGCTACTGTTCCTGAATGCCTCTGCAAGATGTGAAATAAGCTGTAACTGAAATGTTTGTTTCACGTATGAGTCATACTAGGTTTGTATACAAGTGTTTTGACTGCAGTATTGTTAAAACAAAAATAACTTGTGTGTAATGTATATCTTTGCTGGAACAATGGTCATACTGAGCAGTGCCCTCCTCCAGTTAAAAAAAAAAAAAACTTAGCAGCAAACTCTAAACTTTAATTTAAAAAGGCAACCTCCTTTTTCATAGTCATATACTGTCTTACTGTTTTATTGACTAAACAGTTTCTGAATCTGGTTTCATTGGGTAGTTATTTTTCTTTTTTTTTCCATAGTGTGCTAATTGCGTTCACAAAAATATGACAGTTTTTGTTTCTTTGTTTCCAACAGACGAACGTGAAGCTGTACAAAAGAAGACTTTCACAAAATGGGTGAATTCGCACTTGGCGCGTGTATCCTGCCGAATCACAGACCTGTACATGGACCTGCGCGATGGCCGCATGCTAATCAAACTGCTGGAAGTGCTCTCTGGGGAGAGGCTTGTAAGTACCAAGAAACAAAAATATAATCTGTTCTTTTGGAAGAATAGCAAATCTTTTTCAAATGCAAATTATCAGCAAAGCATACAAGTTGCACGGATTTCGTCATATAAGCAGTTTATTTCAGTTCAAGCTGTATGCCTTGATACAAAATCACTTGAGTTACTGTAAAGGGTTGGTGAAGGGAAAGATTATTTTCTGATGGATAAGAAGACAAAAGCAGGTTATTCGCAGTTACCTGTTTAAATTTTCACCTGTAAGCTTTGATCCCCACCCCAGTTTTGTCTGGTGTGTGTGTGTTTTTTTTTTTTTTTATATAGATAAGTAAGCATTTTGAAATAGTTTTAAAATGAATATACAGTGCAAATCATTAAAGCAGAGTCGAGCTTGATTACTAAAGCCAGTGTCTTGGCCATAAACCTATTAATCTTTTAATGGCATAACGCATCTCTCCTCTAAGTGAAATTGTAAAGGAAAGCCTTTCTCTGGAAATTGAGATGACTGCCAGGAGTATCGCATTGCTTCAAAGCATGTGGAATAGTAACAGTGTCACTTCATACAGGAAACCAAATGCGCACATAATCCATTTCATCATTGAGAAAGTCACTCTACAATAGATTGCTGAGTTCCCTCTCTTCATTTAGGCTGCCTAACAAATACTGAAACCCTAAATACTGCTGTAATATAAAATGCTAATGGTTTTCTTAATGTGTTTTAACATGTCCTGACCTGTTATAATGCAAAACCTAAAAATTGGATGGAGCATTTGTTCTGTTGTAACATGATTGTGGTAAATGAGGACGACTTGAAGAGTTTCTGTTGGAAAGATTTGAATATTTGTGCTTAGGGCTAGTAGTAGCCGGGTGAATTTCTCCAAGTCATTTCATGACAAAACTTTGCCAAATGGTTTGTACAGTAACAGGAAAAGGTAAGATGAAGAACAATTCAGTTTCATAAAACTGAAAAGGGTTTAAACAAGCTTCTCAGTTTTAAAATAGTGCACTGTCCCTGTTTCAGCCCAGCTGTCCTAACAAACCGTGCCCCTGCTTGTTTATTTTTCTGCCGTGACCTGAAATCTAGGCCAACTCAGACTGGCCTGAATATTGGGCAGAATGCTTTAAAGTCTGGTAATCTGGTACATGACCTACCGGGATCAGCACCAAAGCAGGCTTTCTCTGTGCTGTGCAGCATGTAAAAACACATCAAAGAATCCCCCCCCCCCCCCCCCACAAATCCTCTAGAATTCAATATTGGGGAACCCTGGAGGGAGCTTGTAATGGAAACCCCAGTATATACCACCAGATGTAATGAAATAGTCTAGTTTTCTGATATTATCCAGGGGGGTAATTTATCTTGAATTAAAAAAAAAAAGAAATCTATATATTAGTCGCTTATTGTAAATGACTTCTTATAATACAGATTTCCTGTTAGTAGACATTATTTTGGAGCCCCCCCCCCCCCCCCGGAAGAAAAATGTGAATACAACTAAATGCCCTAGCTTGAACAGCTGAGTGTAAAGGATATTGGGAAATGTATCAACACAGGAAGGAAGCTGGCTCGGTTGTGGGATTGGAGGACACCCACTGAACCTTCAGTTCTCCTGAGCTGTGTGGGGACTGGCTGCGGTGAGGGAAAAATGATTGGACATTCCAAATTTAGAAGAAAATGGGGGGTAACACTATATATTTTTTTTAAAAAATGTCTCTGATCAGAATGGGACATGCAGATTTCAAGTACAGTTCATTTGCAATGCATACTGTTTTAAAAGTTTACTTGCAGCCATTTTTAATAACACACACAGAGGTTTTTTTTCATTGTTCTGTAATTTTAAATTTGATTTCGGTGAGATTAACCAATGAAAACTGACAGTATGCATTTTGCTTAATATTCCTCATAATACGAATTATTGATAAGGCACATTTTTTGCTGGTCCATTTTATTAGAACTGACTGACTTCAATTAGAAGTTTATAATAGTAGTTCTGTGCTGTAAGAATCTTACTGACAAGAAACAGATACCCTTTTAAGTGTTCAGTGAGTGAAGGTGGAGTTTACTGGAAGGCTCCGTATTGATGCTGTAGACAATGCTGTATGTGCTTTGCATCAAAACCATCCTCCTGAAATAAATCAATGCATCAGGCCAGCAGCCTATGCAGAGAAAACAACTGCAGTCAGCTGCATTAAATCTGCAGTGAGACACACCCACCAGTAGCCAGCACCTATCAGCAAAAATGGCTTAATATTTCTGACTTTGCCTTGCCTGTGTAGTGTCTGGACTGGCTTAATTGCAACCAAGGTTATTATATTAACACAACATAATAAAAAAACACTGATCTAATTGTGATTAAACTTGCTAAGGATATTCTTTTGCACAAATTACTGATTGGATCAAAATCCTGGTGTAAATAGTCTGTTTGTTAGTTACACCTTACATTTTAACATATCTGTAGAACCACTTATTCAACAGTGATGAAACTTGTTAGGGACAGCCATGGTAGTGGATGTATGTAACTTACACACTTGTTTTAAACTGCAGTGTCATTATTTGACTGCCTCCTTAAATCCTTGGATTGATACCAATTAAATATTATAAACCTTGCAGATAGTCTCAGGCAATCGGCTTCTAATGACATCTTGACATTTAATGCTTAATGTGATTGCCTGACATAAAAGCTGCTTCTTTTTTTTTTTTTGGAAACCCTGATGTTCAGTTATACTCAGCATAGTATTCATGTGAGTTCAAATGCACGATATATTAATTTGATTAATTTTCTCTGCTTGCAGCCCAAGCCAACAAAGGGAAGAATGCGTATCCACTGTCTGGAGAATGTCGACAAGGCCCTTCAGTTCCTCAAAGAACAGAGGGTGCATTTAGAGAACATGGGATCACATGATATTGTGGATGGGAATCACAGACTGACGCTTGGTCTTATTTGGACCATCATTCTCAGGTTCCAGGTAAAAAAAAAAAAAGAAAAAAAAAAAGTTTCATACAATGATATGTTTTGGGGGATTTGTAAAGAACTACAAACCCTATTACATTAACAGTTCTTCCACTAGGAATGGTATGTTGTATTTCATGTATCCCCACTGAGTCCCCTTTGTAGAATTGTATGAACCCCACTGTATAATAGTGACAACTAATGGACAAGCAGAACTTTTCCAGTGCTGAAATAGTTTCAACCTCAACTACTCTACACGTTGGTACTTTACCTGGTCCTGGTACAAGCACTGTCTTAAATACTGCAGCAAAGGCAGCTGCCCCCAGAGTTGGCAGTGATCTGGAAGCTTGCAGCATTCTCTTTCTGAGTTTGCAACTGTGTAAGAGGCTTAATGTAATTACTAAAACATTATACTGCAGTGCCTGTAGTTTTTATGATCTTGACACAAAATTGCATTCCAGGTCTTTTTGATTTTTTTTTTAAAATATTTGTGTAAACCCATTAGTTATTTTATTTTTTTTTTGCATTTTGTCCCCCCCCCCCATCATCATTTTCTAGATTCAAGATATCAGAGTTGAGACTGAAGACAACAAGGAGAAGAAATCTGCCAAGGATGCCTTGCTGCTGTGGTGCCAGATGAAGACTGCTGGGTGAGACTCAGTCTTCTTCCTTTCAGTATCCTGCTTTGTAACAAGGCAGAAACAAGCATGTGTTAGGGTTGCCTTCATATATTGGTGGCATATATTAGTTATCTGACTTTATTTAGAAATATTATTTTCAATATATTTTGCCAGTTATATAAATGTGAACTGCAGTCATTTGTCAGCCAGATTTATACTTTTAATAACCTAGTAGCATTTTTTTAACCCTTTGCGGTCCATTTATTAATCGCGCGTCAGGCACGTCAGGTCTAATTAATTTTCACACACGCAGTAAATTTTAGACGCGCTGTTTAAAAGTATTTTTATCCACAGTCAAACGGGTTTAAATGGCCCTGCATATCAACAAAGCACTCACTAGGCATCTCCAGCCCCGCCCCACCCTTTCGTTCACTATCGCTTTCACCTATGTAAGAAATAAATAATAATAATAATAATAATAATAATAATAATAATAATAATAATAGTCGTACATACCGATCGATCATCTCCTGATCACTCGTTTTATCACCAAACTCCTCAATAATGCGATCCAAGTCATTATTTTATTACTATAACATCTCAAAAAAGCTCTGCAAATGTCTGTGTTCTCTGTGCACTGATTGTCAGCCAACTTGTTTACTTACGACCGCCCCGTTATCTGATACCAGATACCATGTAAGACTAATCATGAGATACGCCTTTTTTTTTTTTTTTTTTTCCCCACTTGTCTCGGCTCTTGTCGCTCCCACTCGGCAATTGAATGGTTTTCTTGGCTTTTTCCGGAGAAAAAACGACTAGAAACCCGTTTTTTGCGTTGCTATATTGATGTCGGACCGAGTCCGACAAAGGACCTGTGAGGAATAATTGCAATGTCGGACCCAGTCCGACAATGGACCGCAAAGGGTTAATGCAAATTTGAAGAATTTCTTTTGCCTGTCATTTGGAACACATTATTTGAACTGACATGTCGGAGCAGCAATGTGTAAATGCTAAAGATCTCATGACATTTCATTTTATTTCCACAAAGCTATCAAAATGTCAACATTCGCAACTTCACCACTTGCTGGAGAGACGGCATGGCTTTCAACGCACTTATTCACAAACATAGGTAGGTCACGTGTCACTGACTACAGTATATTACCGTAACTACTGTATGTTGAATTGACAGTGGAAACAAGAGTATTGATAAAACTTTGGTTTGCATCTCCTATGTGTGTGTTACGTATACGTCTAATAATGAAATGCATGCAATTATGTTTTTGGTATAGCTGAAATTAGTATATAAACTCTTTCCAACCTCCCCAGGCCTGACCTGATTGATTTTGATAAGCTGAAGAAATCCAACGTTCACTACAATCTGCAGAACGCTTTCAACCTTGCAGAGCAACACCTTGGTCTCACCAAGCTCCTGGACCCAGAAGGTTGGGTTTTAAGATGATTTGCAGTTGAAATGAATATATTGTATATTGAGTATACAACAAGATTTATATATTCCATGAAGTTCTGCCCCAGTTGAAAAGTCTCACCCTTTTACATTTGTTTTTTTGCAGATATCAGTGTGGACCAGCCTGATGAAAAGTCCATCATCACTTACGTGGTAACATACTACCACTACTTCTCCAAGATGAAGGCTTTGGCTGTAGAAGGAAAGCGTATTGGAAAGGTGAAATACTACTCCTTTTCTTAGTTTCATTTGTCACAAAATTTATAGATTGGTCATTCATGGCTGATGAAGTTATTTGATAATGTTAGCCAAAGCTCACCCTGTTACTTAATTCATGCTCTCATTTCACCTGTAAAGAATCCTTTTGGTGCTCGCTATCAGGGATTTGTTTTCGTTGAAACAGGTGCTCGACAATGCCATTGAGACAGAGAAGATGATTGAAAAGTACGAGTCCCTGGCTTCTGACCTCCTGGAGTGGATCGAGCAGACCATCATTATCCTGAACAATCGCAAGTTTGCCAACTCACTTGTTGGTGTACAGCAGCAGCTACAGGCCTTCAACACGTACCGCACAGTGGAGAAGCCCCCTAAGTAAGTTCCAAATGTTTTGTACCATTTTGTAGTAGCACCTCAGTGTCCAGTAAGTGAACAGTCTGCCCCCATTTACTGTACACAGGTTGCTAGGATATGGAGCTATTTGCAGCACTTCATTGCACAAAGTTGCTTTTGCTTCTGAGATCTGAAATCAGAATCCACAGTGTTACGATTGCAGATTTTGAATCCTACTTTAGCATGGTGTAGGTTGAAGTTGTGCTATGAGAGGTGCTTGTGAAACCTGATGCATGTTATTCTCCAGACATTTGCTCACCTGTCCTAAAGGAAACGGACACGTGCTGGAAATGGCATTCATAAGCGCCCCCTGCCCCACTTGCACACACACAGACAAATCAAAAACACAATATTTTTGATATTTTTAGGTCACGTTACTTGTGAATTGCTTGCACACTAGTCTTGTATTTCTACTGGCTTGTGTGAATGCAACTATTTGATAACCAGATCCAATGTATACCCTGTGTAAAATAAGACAATGTAAAATAGCAATGTTGTATTTGTTTGTTTGTTTCTAAGTTGATCTTTGTCGTTTTTAGGTTTACAGAAAAGGGTAACTTGGAAGTGCTTCTTTTCACCATTCAGAGCAAGATGAGAGCAAACAACCAGAAAGTGTACCTGCCCAGAGAGGGGAAACTCATCTCTGATATTAACAAGGCGAGTCACACTCAACAGCCTAAAGCTGCAGCTAAATGTATTTCAAGTAAAATGTTTAGGTTTTATGTTTAGAATTGCTTTATAAACATCAAAACTTGGACTGTAATTAAGTAGTGACAGCAAACATTTGTATTTGTTTTTTGTCTTGTGTTCAAAAACCATATATATGAATTTGTTTTTTGTTTAGTACAAGACTAAAGTAGCTGTGACCAAGTATTCACTTTTTGTAGCAGTGATAATAATTTACACACTAGTCTTACCTTAGGGTCTGGTGAAGGTGCTGTTTGTTTAGCACAAACATTTTCCAAAAACAAAATGGATGTCTGTACTTGATTGCTAAAACCTCAAATTATGAAAATGTGTTTACTGGACAAGAAGGCTGTTGTAAGAAAAATGTAAGCTATGCTTGCACCATATACCTTGTCAATTTTCGTGTGGTAAGGGAAACATACAGTACACAGTGGGGGAATATGTTAAGAAATAGAGAGGATGCTACATGAATGTTCATAGAGTACTGTAGTTATTCCTTGAATGATAGCTGAATAATTTGCGTATGGGTTGTTTTTCACTCATAGACCTGGGAAAGACTGGAAAAAGCAGAGCATGAACGGGAGCTGGCACTGAGGACTGAGTTGATAAGGCAAGAGAAACTGGAACAGCTGGCCCGCCGTTTCGACCGCAAGGCAGCCATGAGGGAGACCTGGCTGAGTGAGAATCAGCGGCTCGTCTCACAGGTAGGGCTGGAGAAGAACTTCTATCCATCCCATCATATCAGGATTTTGATGACTCTGCTCTAGATTGAGCTTGAATACAAAACCTGTACCACCTAAAAAATAATATAGTATGAACTTCCCCTCTTGAGAGACCACAGATGTGTTACATTTTAGATTAGAAACAAAAATAGTGACTTAAGGGAGGCGATGTTGGCCACAATCATTTTGATTTGTACATGGGTGTTTTTCAGTGCTTAAGCTAAAACTAACATTAGAACAAATCAATGCTGTAAATAACAATATGGTGTAACTTGAAAAGGGCAAAATGGCTACCTGCTGCAAACGGCACAAACGGCATTCCTGAGATTCTTCATAAATCATTTACACTCCACCTTTTGAAAGGAAATGAAGCAAACTAGAAAGCAGTGTTTTGTATCTGTCAGCATCTTTTCTTTTTTTTCCAACTTTTAATGTTTTTCGTCTGTCTTCATCTGCAGGACAACTTTGGGTATGACCTGCAGGCAGTGGAGGCTGCCACCAAAAAGCATGAAGCTATTGAGACTGACATTGCGGCCTATGAAGAAAGAGTGGAGGCGGTCCTGGCTGTGGCCAGGGAACTTGAAGCCGAGAACTACCATGACATCAAGCGCATCACAGCCAGGAAAGACAACGTGATTCGGCTTTGGGAGTACCTTCTGGAGCTGCTCAAGGCTCGGCGCCAGCGACTGGAGATGAACCTGGGGCTGCAGAAGGTCTTCCAGGAGATGCTTTACATTATGGACTGGATGGATGAGATGAAGGTAATAACCCTTGATTTTTCACATAGTAAAAGGTAGTAAGACACATTTAACCTCTTCTGTGCTTCTGTACCTGGTACATCCTAAAAAAATTACTCCCCTGTGCTTCAGGACGTACCTGGTCCATTTAGAAAAAAAAATGTAAAAAACATATAATGTATTGCAATTTTGAAAATGACTTGGGTTTTTTCAATTATACTGTGAAAACGCATATATTTGACAGATTTTATTATCTCTTTTTGTTCCTGTTCTACATTTTGTGGTGTATTTTATTGATTTAGTATTTACTGAATTATATATATATTAGGTTATATATTTTTTCACCAATTTCTCTCAGATTTCAGAGTGGTTATTAGGGTTTTTAGAAAGGTGTATTTTATTGATTAGTATTTACTGATTTATATGTTAGGTTGTATAGTTTTTCACCAATTTTTTCCAACATCCCAAAAACTATTTGTTGGAGTTATTGGATTGATTTTATTTTTCATTTGCTCCATATATATATATTTTGAAATATTTGTGAAGTAGTGAAGGTTTTGGTCAATAAAATGGTAAGAAGGCAGCTTACTCAGAGGCTGTTGCTGACCTCCTAATGGAGTCTGACACAGAGGGAGATTTTCTGCTCGATGACTCTGACTCTGGTAGTGAATATGTGCCAAGTGACTCTACCTCCAGTGAGGAATCCAGCAGTGGTGAGGAAGTGGAGCCGATGGACATTGAACCTGAGCCCCTACCAGAACAGGGTACAGTAGCTGGGCCTGGACCAAGGGCTGGTAGATTTCAGCCACTATCACTGGACCCCCCCTAACAATATCCAGCCTCAAAATCCACAATTTTCTGGCACACCAGATACCAGGGTAAACATAACTAGACTTACTCCAATTAAATATTTCCAGTTGTTCATGACTAATGACCTTTTTGAGTATTTGGATACCCAAACCAATTTGTATGCGCAACAATTCATGGCACAACATGGAGACAACCTGGGGCCATGTTCTAGCATGCGCAAGTGGGTCCCCACAAATGTAATCGAAATGAAAAAGTTCTGGGGTTTATCCCTTCTGATGGGACTGGTGGATAAACACAGAATGGATTTATATTGGTCTACTAACCCTATCCACATTTGCCCAATTTTCCCCGCTACAATTATCCGGGACAGGTTCCAATTAATTTTAAAATGTTAAACACTACAATGATAATTCTACGGCTCTCCTAAGGGACCATCCTGAATTCGACAGACTCTTCAAAATCAACCCCTTATTGACCACCTAGAAAATAAATATGAAGAAACTTATATCCCTGGCCAAAATATCTGTCCGAGTCCATCCTTCTATTCAAGGCGAGGTATATTTTTAAACAGTACAATCCAATGAAACATGCCCATTATGAAATTAAACCGCACAAACTGTGTGAGAGCTCCACTGGGTACACTCATCAGTTCACTGTGTACACAGGCAAAGACAGATTGAGCCGCCTGGCTGCCCCCCATGGTTGCAGACCACTGAGAATTGTGTGGGACCTGGTTTTTCCCTTCATAAATCTGGGCTACCATTTGTACATAGACAACTTCTACACAGGAATCCCTCTGTTAAGGGCCTTCTACACATCCCAAACATTGGCTTCTGGCACCATAAGACTTAACAGGAAGGGATTTCCTCAACAATTGGTAGCCAAGAAACAGAAGCGTGGTGAAACCAGCGCTCTGCGGTGCGATGAACTGCTGGCCATGAAATACACTAATAAAAAGACGTGTACCTCCTCACCACCATCCATCATGAGGCAACTATAGGAGGTTGGGACACATACACAATCAAGCCCAAGTGTGTCGTGGACTATAATAAAAATCTGAGAGGCGTGGATAAGTCGGATCATATGCTGGAACCATACAATGATGCTAGAAAGACCATGGCATGGTACAAAAAACTTGCCACGTACATGGTCCAGATTTCTTTGTGCAACAGCCATGTAGTGTACAGTACAGCTCCAGAGAATCAGCTCACTCTTCTGGACTTTCACACCTCTGATTTCCAGCCTCCTGTTTGATGAACAACAAATGCCAGAGTACGAAAGATTGGAAACAGTAGCAAGATTGACTGAACGGCATTTTATATGGACACTGCCACCATCCGAGAAAAAAGCCAAACCACAAACTATGTAAAGGTCGTAAAGGTGCACATATTTGGTATTTCTGAATTCGGGACACTCGGGGCAATTCAGAAACACTATCTTTTTAACAGTGGAACAAAAGCTGTCAAATTTACAGGTCCAAATATAAGGAAAGTGTGACTTTTACTATATAAAATTGCATTGCCTCAAATTGCAGAAGGATTATGGGTAACATCCCATTGATATACAAGGTCATGTTACCCATTTCTAAAATCCGTATTTTGTGCAGTTTCAGAAAAGGTAGCTTTTGCATACTTACCTCATTCGTTGGTGGCTTAGTGGCCATTTAAAACAAGGGTCGGTACAATGGACTGCGGGCTGCGTTTTTCACAGGTGAAAGGTCAAAGTTCCCTGGTGTCTGTCTAGAGCATGTAAACCCCCCAAAACCAATGCAAATATTTCCACATAGGCACAGACACATCAATATTTCTACATTTTCCACCAAACATTTGCATTATAGTGTCAATGTGATGCAGGTATAATACATTTTATGAAAGCTTTTTTTTTTCTTTTTTTCTTTTTTTTTTTTTTTTTACAATAATAGATGTATTTTGTGGTCACATGACCAAATAAACCACAAAAATGTGGTACCAATAGAAACTTCAGATTCTGACAAAAAAAAAAAAATTATGGTTTGCCAGGGATATCTGAAAAGGAAAATAGAGTAATTTTGATGTAAAACAGGAGAGTCACAAAAGCACAAAATGCCTCTAGCACAGGGAATTACCAGGGCCTTAGCACAGAAGGGGTTAATTTGAATCTACTTCCAAGTTTAAAAAGGCTGCACCGGTTCACTTGTTCACTCTTGACTTTTCCTCCACAGGTGCTCTTGCTGTCCCAGGATTATGGAAAACACTTGCTTGGCGTGGAAGATCTACTGCAGAAACACGCTCTGGTTGAAGCTGATATTGGTATTCAGGCAGACAGAGTGAAGGCGGTCAATGCATCTGCTCAGAAATTTGCAAGTGATGGAGAAGGTAAAAATAAAAGTATTCTATATAAATTTGTTATGTATGTTACTGGCTCACTTGTGTGAGGCTTATTTTGGGGATTAGCCCACAATGATTTGCTCAATACAACAATTAGTCTGTTTAATACTAATACTTTATTAAACATCAAAATCGGCATGCAATACAAAAAAAGTCACTTTATGCACAGAATTACCTTTTTGGGGGTCTTTTTCTCTGATCCAACAAATTATTTCTTAACAAGCCTTTTTATATCTAACCTGTAGTGACATCATTATTTAACAATTCTTTCTTTTGTAACTGTTTTCCAGTATAGGTTGGTACCCTTTCAGTACTCAATTCATTTTGTAACTTTTCTCCATTACAGCTGTGGTATCCCCTTGGTCCTTCTAATAAACATACTTACAATTCATGCATTTGACACACACACCCTGCTAATAAGATATATTACTACAAGAGATTACAACAGAAGAGTACCAGACACCGACAACTTCCATACCCAGAAAAGGAATTTGTACTTATCAGTAACTTTCCACCAGCTTGCCTTTTGCATTAAGTTTAAGGAAATACACAGACAAAGCATAGCAATATATGAAATAGAAAAATATTAGAAAAATACTCTTTTGTATCTTGATTTTTCCTCTTCTGTTACATGAGTGAGCACAGTGGTCTCCTTTTAGCAAGCAGCCTTAATACAACATACGTTAGAAAATAAAAAAAATAGAGAAGTACCATACAAATACACAGAATTGTAAAAATGACATGAAAAGTATGTTTTGTTTGTTTTCAACATATTTTGGGTTCTTGAGCTTCTTGATCTTGTTTACAGGAATAGAGTAGTACATCTAGATGCAGTGTGTTTATTGAGTGGTGTGTTCTCCTTACAGGTTACAAGCCATGTGACCCCCAGGTTATCCGTGACCGGGTGGCCCACATGGAGTTCTGTTATCAGGAGCTGTGCCAGCTGGCAGTGGAGCGCAGGGCCCGTCTTGAGGAATCTCGTCGCCTCTGGAAGTTCTTCTGGGAGATGGCAGAGGAGGAGGGATGGATCCGAGAGAAGGAGCAGATCCTGTCGTCCGACGACTACGGCAAAGACCTGACCAGCGTGTTGCGCCTCCTGAGCAAACACAAGGCCTTCGAGGACGAAATGAGTGGCCGATATACCCACCTGCAGCAGACGATACGGGAGGGAGAAGACATGATCTCTGATGACCACTTTGGTTCTGACAAGATCAGGGAGCGGATCATGGACATTAAGGAGCAGTGGGCCAACCTGGAGCAGCTGTCTGCCATCAGGAAGAAACGCCTGCAGGAGGCCTCCAATCTGCACCAGTTCCAGGCCGATGCTGACGACATTGACACTTGGATGCTCGACGTCCTCCGGATCGTCTCCAGCAGCGACGTGGGCCACGACGAGTACTCCACCCAGTCACTGGTAAGGAAACACAAAGATGTGGCTGAAGAGATCGCCAGCTACCGTCCTGTCATCGACACCCTAGAGGAGCAGTCCAAGGCCCTCCCCGAAGAGCACGCCCAGTCCCCAGAAGTCCTGAGCAGGCTGTCCGGGATTGAGGAGAGGTACAAAGAGGTCACCGAGCTCACCAGGTTGCGCAAGCAAGCTCTGCAAGATGCTCTGGCCCTTTATAAGATGTCCAGCGAGGCTGATGCCTGTGAGCTCTGGATAGATGAGAAGGAACAATGGTTGATCAGCATGCAGATCCCAGAGAAACTTGAAGATCTGGAAGTAATCCAGCACAGGTAGAAAGCAGCATTGACTCAGACATATATCCCCCACCCTACTTTCCCTGTAATGATGATGATATATGTGTTTTTTTATGTATATTGAATTATGTCTTATTTTGTATCAGAATATCTATTGCTCAAACTGTATATTGTTTCCTCGCTATACAAGGTGTTTAATAGCGCATGCTGTCATATTATTTATTTTTTTTTTTTTTCCACAGTTGCCTCTAACACCACACCTGCGTTTTTTTTTTTTTTTTTACAGGTTTGAGAGTTTGGAACCGGAAATGAATAATCAGGCTTCCCGTGTGGCTGTGGTCAACCAGATTGCTCGCCAGCTGATCCACAGTGGACACCCTAGCGAGAAAGAAATCAAAGCCCAGCAGGATAAACTTAATACCAGGTAATTTTGTAATTCCTGAATGGGAATAAGTATTGCTGCTACATTCCCCAATGCAATTTGCGGTCAGCTAAAAATGATCTTTCCGTGCCAAGAACAAAATGACGAACTATGGGAGATCGTGCCTTTTGCTCTTTGGCCCCTCGTCTCTGGAACTCCCTTCCAAGTTCTATCAGGGACTCAGAGTCCGTCTATGTTTAAATTGTGCCTCGAGACTAATTATTATACATTGGCTTACTGCAATGCATAGTTTGTATTGTATTGTTTTATGTGTGTGTGTGTGTGTATATATATATATATATATATATATATATATATATATATATATATATATATATATATATATAGATATAGATATAGATATATATATATATATATATATAGATATATATATATAGATATATATATATATATATATATAGATATATATATATAGATATATATATATATATATTTTTTTTTTTTTATGTAAAGCGCTTTGGGATTTCTTTTAATGAAAGGCGCTATACAAAATAAATATTATTATTATTATTATTATTATTATTATTATTATTATTATTATTATTATTATTAAAGATCTCGGTTACAGTGACTTTTCAGATTCAGAGATGTTTAATCAAGTGCAGACAGTAGCTTAGTACCTGCAGCTTTAATTGAACTTGAATCTGATAAGCTGCTTTGAAAGTAAATAAATAAACATTGATTTTAGCACAGAAGGATTTTGTAAATTATGCTAATTCTTTGTCTCCGAGGAGTACATGTGTTTGTTTTTGAAGCCAGGCTGCTGATTTTGTGCATGCAGAATGTTATTCACACCTGCCCTGCTGCCTCCAAAGGAATTCAAGCTAGTTCCCATTCCTTATAAAGCACATCTGTGCTTTTATGGAAATATGCATTAAACAAAAAGAACGGCAGCTGTTTCTGACCCTTTGGCTGTTTTGTTTGCGTTACAAACTCTTCCAGAAAATTAGTTGGCCAGTGTTGAGCACAAGTTAAGCTAAATGGCATTTGTTCTATTTCCTTCAGTTTTTAAATAACATCACAGTTGGTTGTTTAGTGAAAGATTTATCTTTTGAGTTGACACAGTTTTTTCGAGAGGAAATAGCAGCTAGTAAAATGGAAAACGGGCAAGGTAGAAAACACATTTTGAAGTTTTGCACAATATTGAAAAAGTATCTTAATACCATCTTACTTGCAGTTATGTTTTATAAACAAGTCCCTATTTTGTTCACATTCTATGATGACGTGTGTTCCCTATTCAAGTACGAAATGTTACAGAATGGGTATTTACCTCCTAAAGACCCAAATCCTCAAAATTGTGTACCAAAGCTGCTCTTAGAGTCTGTGACGCAGTCGTGGCCCTGCCCCCAAGGGCACAAAAGGACTGTGTACACAGATCTCTGTGCCATTTTTCCTTTTCAAGACTGACCTGTTTTGGAGAGCCTTGTTTAGATAAGTACTTGTTGCTTCTATCTGTATATATTTGCATTTATTGTGTTAACACAAATTATATGTGATATTAAACTAATCGCTGTAATAATAATGTCCAAGCTCAACAGACCGGCTGTAGATAGAAACCTGGCTGCACTGGTAGCTGCACGTAGGCAGCTTTGTCTTTCCCAGGCAAGCGTGTCTGAAGGGGACAAAGCACCGCTGTTGGATGTCCCGATCACTCCAGTGCATACGTTTGGTACTGCGGTGGACGAGATGCTGCAGCACTCTCATCGCGCGTGGGAATCCACTATGGAGCTGGTTTGCCTGCTTCAAGTGAGCACCTCCAGTACGTAAACCAGCTGCAAACTGGCGCCCTAGGCCCCAGCAGCCTCAAAGACCGGTACAGCCAGCTGCGCCCGCTGCCAGAGGCTATGTTCAGAAGCGGCCCGCGGCTGCTCACCGCGGAGGCTTTAATAGGTTCCGCCATCCTGCGCATTAACAGAAGCTGCAGTCCAAACCACAGGCTCAGCTGCAGCCCTAGGAATTCGCTGCCACATTACCAGGGATCCGTCTGGACTATTGGCATCAGTGCACCACAGACACCTGGGTGCTTACTACCGTTCAGACCGGCTATATACTACAGTTCAAGCACGGTCCCCCTCCCTTTTAGGACGTGACTACAACATCAGTCATAGACCCACAGGACGCTGCTATGGTGTCTTAGCAAGCAGCAGCTCTGCTGCAACAACAGGCTATTTGCATAATAGACCCCCTCCAGTTGGAGGAAGGATTCTACGTTGGGTACTTCCTAGTGCCAAAACGGGATGGTGTTTTCAGACCGATCAACGACCTGACACAGGTCAACCTGTATCTGAGCTGAAGGAGGTTCACCATGATGGACCTCAAAGACGCCTATTTCCACATCCCCATAAAACCAGCGCACAGGAAGTACCTGCGGTTTGCCTTTCAGGGAACCACGTACGAGTTCCGTGTCTTGTCATTTAGCCTCTCCCTAGCTCCATGTACCTTCTCCAAGTGCATGGAAGCTATCTTGGCCCCACTGAGACTCAAAGATATCAGAGTACTCAATTATCTGGACAACTGGCTAATTTGTGCCCAGTCTCCAGCACAGACAGAGGCCCACACAGTACTTGTCACTGGCTTCCTTCAACGGTTGGAACTTATGGTGAATCATGCGAAGAGCCAGCTCGTGCCTTCCCAGACACCATCTTATCTAGGATTGTGCTTAAACTCCAGGGCCATGCTGGTCACTCTGTCAGACAGCAGCGTGCACAGAATAGCTGCCTGTTTGGGGCTTTTTCAGCTCAGCAGAGCGCTCAAGGTAGTAATGTTCCAGAAACTTTTGAGCCTGATGGCAGTAGCTACCCAGACCCTTCCATTGGGTCTCCTGCGCATGCACCCTCAGCAGGCCTGGTTCAACAGCAGGATGTTTCAGCCCACTTTGAACCACGGCCTCCTATTAACAGTGTCTCACCACTGTCTAAAGGCACCCTCTCTTGGTGAAAACAGCCGGCCAATCTATGCCTAGTGTCACCAGAAGAGAGGTCATCACCACTGACACGTCCAGCCTGGGCTGCGGCGCTATGTGGAATGGCTGGCATGCACAAGGTGTGTGGAGCCTCCCTTAGTAGGGTCGCCACATCAGTGTTTTAGAGCTGCAGTCAGTTTACCTGCCTTGCAAAATTTTTTGCAGGAGGTTCGAGGGATACATGTACTTGTCCATACAGACAACACAACTGTGGAGGCCTCCAGTTGCCCAGTCTCCATCGTGTGGCCCGCAAGCTTTTGCTGTAGGTGCACGAGAACCTCCTCTCAATGCGAGCAGTTAGTCTGCCCAGGGCGACAAACTGGGCGGCGGACCTCCTCTCAAAGGCAGTCCCCAGCAGCTCAGAGTGGAGGATTCACCTCAAAGTGGTGAGCCTCATCTGGGAGAGGTTTGAGTGAGCAGAGGTAGACCTCTTTGCCTTCCAGGAATCAACCCACTGTCCCCTCTGGTTCATAATAGGAGGTGGGGACACGCTGGCAATAGATGCCTTGGCACACCAGTGGCAGAGGCAACTGTTTTATACCCACCCTTCGCCCTGCTCCTGCTGTGGCTAGAGAAAATCAGGCAGGACCGGGCCAAGTAGCCCCATATTGGCCCAGGAGAATCTGGTTTTCAACCCTGATGCAGCTCCTGAGTGGCCAGCCATGGAAACTGCTCAGTCAGGTGCAGGGGACCTTATGGTATCCCGACCTATCAAGCCTGCAGCTCTGGGTCTGGCCCCTGAACGGCTGCATGTGAGCCGTCTGGGGCTTTCCAATCGGGTCATTTGACGGGTCATTTTGCCTCATGGGTTTGACCCTATGACCTGTCCCATGGTAGGTATACTGCAGTTTTTGCAGGACCTTTTTGACTAGGGGAAATCCCCCACCACGTTCGTCTATCTGGCAGCTATTTTCCGCTTGCATTGACCAAATTTGACTCAATCTCCCCAGGAGCTCACTTCCTGGCGGGGACATTTTTGAAAGGGGCTAGGCTGCTTTGGCTGCCTATGAAGGACATTGTCATTGGTTTTTACTGGAGCAATCTAGGCAAAGTACCTTGCTCAAGGGTACAGCAACAGTGTCCCCCACCTGGGATTGAACCCACGACCCTCCGGTCAAGAGTCCAGAGCCCTAACCACTACTCCACACTGCCGCAGGCAATTTCTATAGTGAAAGCCTGCTTAATTTTTTTAGAGGACAGGACAAAGGTCACATTCCGTACCAGTCCTGCCTTTTTGCTGAAGACTGTCTTGACGTTCTATGTCAACTAGTCTGTGGAATTGGAGGCTTTCCTCCTTTTCTAATCTGACAGAGAGCGACAGCTCCATACACTCTGCCCAGTTCGGGCCCTGGCATACTACGTTAACAGGACGAAAAGTTGGAGCCAGTCCGAAGAATTTTGTCTCTGCTATGGGGATAGGTCCCATGGTCAAGCCCTGTCTAAGCAGCGGCTGTCCAAGTGGATAGCAGACACGGTCAGGACTGTCTATGAGCTGGCCAACTTGCCCCTCCAGAAAAGCTCACTGCTCATTCCACCAGAGGCATGGCAACTTTGTGGGTTTTATTCCAGGGTGCATCTGTCACTAGGTTCACAGACTGAATGTCATGGACCCTCAAAACCCTGGTTTTGGAGCAAGAGTGTTAAGGGCGGCTTCCCAGTCAACCCTTACAACACAGGCATAGAGGTGAATTCTCCCTCAATTTTCACCCTAGCTAATCACTGGTGTTCCGAATGGTAACACACAGGGCAGCCTTTGGCTAGCCTTGTCTGCAGTCTTGCCTTGTGACGGCTCTGGTACACTCACCCATTCGGTAATGGTTACATTTTGTACTTGAAGGGAACATTAGGTTATTATCATAACCCTGGTTCCCAGAAGTAGAAATGTAACCATTAACCTTCAAGGTCGCAGCATCCATGATTGCAGCAGGCTTGAAGGAAAAATGACGCAGAGATCTGTGAGCCATCGGGGGCGGGCCCATGACTGCATCACAAGCTCTAAGAGCAGCGTTGGTGTATACAATTTTCAGGATTCGGGTCTTTACGTGGTAAATACCTATTCAGTAATGGTTACATTTCTATTTCAGGGAGCCAAGGTTACGATAATAACCTAATGCTTCATAAATTTTGATTTACTTTTTTGGGGGGGTAAAACCATTATAACCAAAGTATCCCTTTTTGATGTGCCATTTGTCATTTGCATTAATAGTAGGGCTGTCACTCGATTTTAACATTTTTGATCGGTTAATTCTTGGGCATTAGTTGATTAACCAGTAGATTAATAAAGGTAACGATCTTATACCAACTGTCCTGCATAGTAATAATTAAATCAATAGAAGCAAAAAAAGAAATAAGTCCAATGGGAATTTGGAATTTTTTAAAAACATTTTTATTATTATTTTTATTTTAGTAAATGTAACAAATGTTATCTTTCCATCCTTTTACCCTAATAAAACAGATTTAGGGACCTGATATAACTCAGTCACACAAGCCCCAAGGGCCAGAGCAGCACAGTTTTATATGCGTACTGTTTAACCACTCTGTGTTAACCCCTAAACAG
Organism: Acipenser ruthenus; assembly: GCF_902713425.1. Taxonomy (NCBI): domain Eukaryota; kingdom Metazoa; phylum Chordata; class Actinopteri; order Acipenseriformes; family Acipenseridae; genus Acipenser; species Acipenser ruthenus. The sequence continues at coordinate 73,384,718 of NC_081193.1, read as the reverse complement.
CAATATTATTAGTAATGCACAAACACGGAAGCAAGAAACACTCCAAGGTTTAACCCTCAGAGTACTACGTCACGGCGAGTGCTCTACGCCACAGGACTACAGCTGTCACACGCAAATAACAGCGCTTGGGATAGCGTAGCAAATTACTTAATTTTACACCCAAAAATATATATATTATATGAAACCTATATATCACAAGAAACTTAAGACATTGAAGTTTTTTGTTCTTTCTGTTATTGATATTTTTGGACTGAATATAGAAATATGTATTGGCAAAGACACCTTTGTTATACAAACGGTATTTTTATCATCAAAACATCAGTTATTTTAAAAACCAACTATGCACATAAACACTTTCAAAATACGACATATAAATCCCCAGAATGTATTTTTTTTAAATGTAAAAAACCACAGATGTTTACAAACAGTGAATCAAAAGATATATTCAATTTTGCAAGCAACGCATCTATCTGTACAAACAGATCGGAACCGCACAGCACAGTAAAGGTACTTGCCCTCGAAAGCCTTTTCTTTTATATAAAGATTGTACAACATGTATACCAACACAAATAAGTGTTAATTAAATATAAAAGCATATGCAAAACTACTACTTATTATTATTATTAATACACGTAACTTACTTTGAGTTGTGGAGACATCTGAATTGGCTCGGAAGCTTATTCTCTGTAAAGTCCTTTTGCAATCGGTGTTTTATTTCAGTGGTTTGTAAATCCAATTTGGTGAAGTCACTAACCTATGTATACTTCTTTATGTTCGATGTTATTTTCTGTTCTGGTAATTCTGTTACTTGGGTCCAAATCGGGACTCCGAAGTTTTTGTTCAGCAACCAAATTAAAGGCACGTCTTTGTCTGTACTGTCGTCACCTCCCGCCACATCCTCCTCGTCTTCTTCATCCCCCTCGTCATCCTCCTGTTCTCCATCCTCCTCCTCTTTTAAATCGCTGTCATCACTATCCACATAGCTATACAGTCCCAACCAATTATACGATTTATCAGCCTCAGAAGCTGTAAAACCTTCAACATCGCTTAAAAACTCACTCTCTAATCCGCCATTTCTCAACTCTCAGCTAGCCTAGGAGACAGGGTTTTCTTTTTAACCAATAAAAAAAAGGTGTTTGCTTCAGAACCATTTTAATTGGCTAATATTAACACCAAAGCCCTCTGCTATTGCTCGGCACAGTTTGTTGCTAGGTAAAATTGACCAATAAAAAAATAACAGAGAGCAAATGGGAGGGCAGATCTATGTCCGATAATTGGCCCTTTAGTCCTCACGCAGCACACCTCCGTGGGCCGATCATCGGCCCTGTAGTACTCTGAGGGTTAAGTAAATCAACAGTTTATTATGTTGGTCAGGATAAATGCGCCGCGCTGGATTTTACCACAGCTCTTGTTACAATGCACACGAGTAACTTTGCAGACACATGTCTGGCAATCATTTAAATCAACATAGATAAACATTCCTGTTCCAAATACATATACTATCAGCAATCCTTGCACAAAACAAGACAACAATTATGGGTTTTACACAGCTTTAACCCCTTTTTATACAAGCTTAAAACCACAGTGTCCTACCTCTTCCAGGGAGAGAGAGCACACTTCAAATCAGCACTTCCCTAAATAGCAGCACGCGTTTCTCTCTCTCTCTACCCAGAATGCACTTTTAATGCACGATTTAAATTGTAAAAAAAAAAAATAATAATCTGCGATCAACTCTTTAGTTGATTAATCGGTCCAATTTTAATCTGTTAATCGGAACAGCCCTAATTAATAGCATAGCAGTCTTCTGGACAGATGTTATTTCTGCATGAAGTGTATTTATTTGCAGTTTATCTGACAGTGCACCTTCTATGAAAAATCCTGATAATTGTAATTTTTCTTTGTGTATAAAGGCCTCAAACAGCCTAAAATTGTGTTAGTTAGTACCTATCTGTGTCATGGTGGCTTCTTTTATTATTAATTTTATTTTTAGCTATAAACAGCAAAAGATGTGTTTAACAGCATTTGCTGTTTATTTCAGATGGAGCCAGTTCCGTGATTTGGTGGACCAAAAGAAAGATTCTCTCAGTTCTGCATTGGGTGTTCAGAACTACCACCTGGAATGTAACGAAACCAAATCGTGGATCAGGGAGAAGACCAAAGTTATTGAATCTACTCAGGAGCTGGGCAACGACCTGGCTGGAGTCATGGCCTTGCAGAGAAAACTGACAGGAATGGAAAGAGACCTTGCAGCCATCGAAGACAAGCTGAGTGACCTGCAGAAGGAAGCTGAAAGGCTGGCCGCAGAGCACCCAGACCAGGCTCAAGCCATAATGGGTCGTCTGGCGGAGATCACAGACGTCTGGGAGGAGATGAAGACCACCCTGAAGAACCGTGAGGAGTCCCTGGGTGAAGCCAGCAAGCTTCAGCAGTTCCTGCGTGACCTGGATGACTTCCAGTCCTGGCTCTCGAGGACCCAGACCGCCATCGCCTCGGAGGATATGCCCAACACCTTGACGGAAGCAGAGAAGCTGCTCACACAACATGAGAACATCAAGAATGAGATCAACAACTACGAGGAAGACTATCAGAAGATGCGTGACATGGGCGAGATGGTAACGCAAGGCCAGACGGATGCCCAGTACATGTTCTTGCGCCAGCGCCTGCAGGCCCTGGACACCGGCTGGAACGAGCTGCACAAGATGTGGGAGAACAGACAGAGTCTGCTGTCTCAGTCCCACGCCTACCAGCTGTTCCTCAGAGACACAAAACAAGCAGAAGCATTCCTCAATAACCAGGTATTGGTTTTTGGTATCCAAATTGGTATCTAAATGCAAAAGTTGGTAAGCAGCAAAAAAAAAAAAAAAAAAAAATACATATGTTAGAAAATATTGTTAAATATGTTGGTTTCAAGGTCATTTTTAAGACACATGATCATATGAGTGTGTTGGCCAGCATGACCAGGTTTACGGATGCACATTGTCTTTTGAGTGTTTGCTTTGACTTGCACAGTCAGTGTAAATGCAAAAGGGCTGAGATGTTTTGCTCAAATCACTAAGAACGAAACCACTTCTTACTAATTTGCGTCAGAAAGAACTTCTGCTGGCTCGGAAGTGAAAGGCACAAAGCTAGTTTGAGATACTTTGTTTGGTTTTGCTGAGGTTGACTACTATGCATAGGACTCTCCTTTTGATGAATGTGTGAGCAGTTCAGATGATGTTGCTCACCATGCGCATTACTTTTGTGTTTCCAGGAGTATGTGTTGGCACACACTGAGCTGCCCAACACCCTGGAGTCTGCAGAGGCTGCAATTAAGAAGCAGGAGGACTTCATGACCACCATGGATGCCAATGAGGAGAAGATCAACGCAGTGGTGGAAACGGGCAGGAGACTCGTTAGTGACGGGAACATCAGCTCTGACAAGATCCAGGAGAAGGTGGACTCCATAGATGACAGGTAAAAAAAAAAAAAATCACATCCTAACTTGACCTTGTTCAATATGAATCTTGGGAGAAATATTATAACATTTACATTTAACCCTTTGCGGTCCATTTATTGACTGCGCGTCAGGCACGCCAGGTCTAATTAATTTTCACACGCGCAGTTAATTTTATACGCGCTGTTTAAAAGTATTTTTTTTCAGTCAAACGGGTTTAAATGGCCCGGCATATCAACAAAGCACTCAGTAGGCATCTCCAGCACCGCCCCACCCTTTTGTTTGCTATAGCGTTCACCTATGTAAGAAATAAATAATAATAATAATAGTCGTACATACCGATCGATCATCTCCGGATCACTCGTTTTATCACCAAACTCCTCAATAATGCGATCAAAGTCATTATTTTATTATTATAACATCTGAAAAAAGCTCTGCAAATGTCCATGATAGTCTCTGTGCGCTGACGCACTCAGCCAGCTTGTTTACTATGAACGCCCCATTATCTGATACCTGATACCATGTATGACTAATCATGAGATACTTTTTTTTTTTTTTTTTTTTTTTTTTTTTTTTTTTTTCCCCCCCGACTTGTCTCGGCTCCTGTCGCTCCCACTCGGCAATTGAATGGTTTTCTCTGCTTTTTCCGGAGAAAAAACGACTAAACACCCGTTTATTGCGTTGCTATAATGATGTCGGACCCAGTCCGACAAAGGACCTGTGAGGAATAATTGCAATGTCGGACCCAGTCCGACAATGGACCGCAAAGGGTTAAACTTTACTGACCAGTCCTTAGTTTGGCTGCATTTTTTAGGTTCTTTCTAGTTTTCCGTTCTTGTATATTACCAGGAAAGAGCATGTTAGAGAATAGAACAGTTACATAATATTAATAAAACATGAATTATGTCCTGTCCCTTGAAAGGTTTATTAATTTAGACCATTTCTTTTTTTTCTAAATATTGAATTTGTTTGTTTTTATATATTTGAGCAAGTGTTGGCAGGTGTGATGAATAATCTTGTATATGCTGCAATGTAAATTAAGGCATTGTTCTGTGAAGATCTAAAATTAACAAATAAAACTATTTAATTTATTTGTACATTTTTGCAAGGCCTTTTACTTGCAGTATTTCCCAAGGTTGAGATAAATTATAATTATACCTCAAGGCTAGAAGTGTACTTTTTATTCTTTTAAAGCGAAAGTTAACCTAATTTTGTTTTTAGTTTGGTTCTCTTTTCAGCTTTGCTAAGAATTTCTGTTCCTCACCTAGGCTCACTTCAGCCAAGCTTTTTTCAATATGAATAGAACACATACATACTTCAACAGACCATGATATAGTCTGTTAGTCTGTGTGTGTGTGTGTATTTCAGTAGATTAATATGATCCAGCTAAAGCATGTTGTTTTTTTTGTGTGAATCACAGGCATAAAAAGAACCGTGAGGCTGCTAGTGAACTCCTGATGAGACTCAAGGACAACAGAGACCTGCAGAAATTCCTTCAGGACTGCCAGGAGGTATGTTGTCATGAATAGTCCATAACTAGCATGTTCAAAGGTACAAGATATGTTTTTTAGACTTGTTGTAACTTCCCCCTTTTGAAAAAAAGCTGCAACCTGAAAAGACTAATCCTTTCCTCCCCTGCCATCCTTGTGAAACATTGAAATTTGTATCACATCAGTCTTGGTATCTTCTGGTTTTATATATTTGAGCAAATGAAAACTGAGTTGCATATGCTGTCATGTCAAGTAAGGCATTGTTCTTCGAAGATCTTATAAAACAGAATTTTAAAAGCACCAAAATTATCAGATTTTTAAAATGAAGAATAAGTGTCACATAAGGAGCAGTGCCATCTAGGCAAGAGAATTGTTTTGTGACACTAGCCCTTTAAAGCAGTTTGGTCTGGATAATTAGCCCACTGTGTAACTGATCACCTGCAGCTCACAACAACAGATATTACTGACACACATTGTAATCGCTTTCCTTGTCTTCCAGCTGTCCCTTTGGATCAATGAGAAGATGCTTACAGCGCAAGACATGTCATATGACGAAGCCAGGAACTTGCATAGCAAATGGCTGAAACACCAGGCGTTCATGGCCGAGCTGCAGTCCAACAAGGAGTGGTTGGACAAAATTGAAAAGGTATCCCTCGGAGAGAAACTGTAAACTTTCATGTTATTTTTGTAGTGCTCAAAAACAAGACAAGCAAAACAGTTGTAACAGTGGGTCATAAAATGATTAGGATGCCAGAACTAGATACACAATTTTTACGCCAGGACTGATATTAGTCATACATGTCTTACCAATAAACAAACATTATTTCTCTAAAAGAAAATCTAGAACAAAATCTAGAACAACAAAGGCGCTCCGTGTGGAGTGCAGGATGCTCCCTATAGCCTGGAGATGGCAGGTTCGAATCCAAGCTATGTCATTGCTGATCGTGACCGGGGGTTCCTAGGGGGCGGTGCACAATTGATCTGAGCACCGCCCTGGTAGGGAGGGATTAGGTTGGCAGGGCAATCCACTGTTCACCGTGCACCAGCGACCCCTGTGGCTGATAGGACGCCTGCGGGTCTGTAGTGGAGCCATTCAGATCTGTGTTGTCCTCCGGCACTATGGGTCTGGTGGCTTTGCTGTGGATCCACAGTGCGAAAAATGGCAGGAACACGTTTCGGAGGATGCATGTTTCAGCCTCCGTTTCCTGAGTCGTCTGATTTTTGTATTTATTTTTTGTATTTGTTATTGTGTTATTTAAGGTATTTCTGATATTATTGAAAAATGATGTTTCTTATTATGACCTTTAAACACTCAACTTACAGAGTTTGTGTCCTTTCAGTTCAGTTTTGTACATTGTAGTTTAACATTCTCTGTCATTTTCCGTGAGCGAAGAATCAGCTAAAGAGTATCAGCAGTGGTTGATGTAGGTGCATTTATGCTTTGCAGGACGGAATGCAGCTTGTTGCAGAGAAACCGGAGACTGAGGTAGTTGTTAAGGAGAAGATGTCATCCCTTCACAAAATGTGGGACGACCTGGAATCCACCACCCAGACCAAGGCACAGTGTCTCTTCGATGCCAACAAGGCAGAGCTGTTCACCCAGAGCTGTGCTGACCTTGACAAGTGGCTGATGGGTCTGGAGGGACAGATCCACTCCGACGATTACGGCAAAGACTTGACCAGCGTCAGCATTCTGTTAAAGAAACAGCAGGTGGGGTTTTATTTCGAATAGATGTACAAGTGTGAAGGGGCTGGGGATGCCGAACAGCACTTGTTAATATACCAAGCTGCCTTATTATTTATATAGTTTAACACACTGACTGAAGCCCCGATGTTTTACACTTTGATGGAACAAAATGTACACTCACCCACTAGATGGTGCTATTGTACCACAAGCCTCTCTCGTATGCTAAACAACTCTTTCAGTAGAAACTGGAGGGAAAACAGGGAAGACGAATATACTTGGAGCCATTATCAGAATCACTCCAGCAGGTTATGAAAGATACACGGTCTGTTCTCTCTGCTCCCAGCAAGACAACTTATGCTATTTGCTCTCTCTCTCTCTCTCTCTCTCTCTCTCTCTCTCTCTCTCTCTCTCTCTCTCTCTCTCTCTCTCTCTCTCTCTCTCTCTCTCTCTCTCTCTCTCTCTCTCTCTATATACAATGTAACTCGTTTCTATGTGCCCCCCCCTAGATGCTGGAGAACCAAGTGGAGGTGCGGAAGAAGGAGGTGGAGGAGCTGCAGGGCCAGGCCCAGGTCCTGAGTCTGGAAGGTAAAGACACAGACGAGGTGGACAGCAGGAGGCAGGTGGTGGAGCAGAAGTTCAATGAGCTGCTGGCACCACTCCAGCAGAGGAAGAGCTATCTCATGGCCTCCAAGGAGATTCACCAGTTCAACAGAGATGTGGAGGATGAGATTGTGAGTATCTGAAAAGCCTTGTTGTTGGGAGTCTATGTGATGCAGTGGGATAATGCACCAGCCTTTCACTTCTCGAAGGCTGATGGTATGTGCTTTATAAAGTCCCAGGGAGAAATAGAAGGGATGGTCCTTCAGGTCAGGATTGAGAGGTGAGGCTTTGTGAGGAGGCTTGCATAATTCTCACTATTTCCATACATTTTCTTTAAAAAAAAACAAAAAAAAACACAAGAGCATTCAGTTATATTACATTTTGGTGTGATCTGCCCACAAAAAGGGCTTGTTTTACAAAGAATAAGGGTTGCTTTTTTATTCTTTTTTTTCTTTAAACATGCCCACAAAAAATTCTTATATCTGTGTTCATGTCTGCATGATTCAGCACAATAGCATTTACAGTTTCACTGCAAATGTAGGTTGACTTTTTTATTTTTATTTTATTTTATTTAATTTTCCTTGGTAAGAAATGTCTTTGGTCAAAATGCTCAAGCAATAAGGAAGAATGGGGCTCGTCTACAAAGATATGTTCTGGTACTATGTTTGTGGGGATTTATTTGCTGCCGGTTACATTTTTTTTTTTTTTGCAGTTGTGGGTTGAAGAAAGAATGGCAGTTGCAACTTCCACAGACCATGGTCACAACTTACAAACCGTACAGCTTCTTATCAAGAAAAATCAGGTAAGTGGAGAGGAAATACTCATTTTTAGACCCCGATATGCCAATTTTGTAGTGAAAAAAATATAGCCCTAATCATTGTACATGAGTTTGTTGTCATGTTTTTTTTTATTTTTCTGATCATTTTAACCATTTTATTATGTTAAAAAGCATAAGCTAGTGGTTGCTCAATAATCGGTATACTGTATGAACACAAAATAGTGTTTTTTTTATTGATTTTGTTTTATGGTAGTAACTGCCTTCCATTTTGATCACTAAGTAAAGTTGATTTTATGTTAAAATCCAAGACTGGTTCCAACTCAATATTTATATCCTCTCAAATACAGACTCTTCAGAAGGAAATCCAAGGCCATCAGCCACGTATTGACGACATCTTCGAGAGGAGCCAGAACATTCTCACTGACGGCAGCCCCAATGCTGAAGCCATTCGACAGAGGCTGGCGGGGCTGCAGGAGCTGTGGAATCTCATGATCGAGGAGACGGAGAAACGCCACGCCCGGCTGGAGGAATCCCACAAGGCTCAGCAGTACTACTTCGACGCTGCAGAGGCCGAGGCCTGGATGAGTGAACAGGAGCTGTACATGATGTCGGAAGAGAAGGCCAAGGTTGGTACTGCTCCATAGCGTATGTCTTTGTTTCTCCCTTGCAATCACTGTTTCTATGGAAACCACTGCTGGCAGCACTACCTGTTAAGAAGGCACATCTCCTGAGCTTTAAAATGATTTGGTTGCCATCTGGTGTTTTGGCTTGTTGTAATTGTAGAGTGAAAGATTAAAATGTGATATTTTACAATAATACAGTCTGAATCTGACACAATCATACACTCTTCTGTATGCTGTAGAGGAATATTAAATATCACCCAAAGAAGTCATCCTGTGGTGGTGATTTATCAACCTGTATAGATTGATAACAAAATACATAACCTTTTAACTTAATGTGCCATTGGCAAGGATCGTGTTACAGTGGTGACATCCTGGAAAATCAAACTGAAGTTTGTTTTACAGTTTATCACAGTGACAGAACTCTGACTTGCCTTCATCAAGCCAAAAAAATAATTTGCAGGGGGCTCCCAAGTGGCATATCCAGTAAAAGCACTTGGGTAGAGTGCAGGATGCACCCTATAGTCTGGACGTTGTCGGTTTGAGTCCAGGCTATTCCTTTGCCGACCGAGGACGGGAGCTCCCAGGGGGCGGCGCACAATTTGCCAAGTGCCACCCAGGGGGGAGGGAGGTTTAGGTCAGCCAAGGTGTTCTCGACTCACCGCACACCAGCGACCCCTGTAGTCTGGCCGGGCGTCTGTGGGCTTGCCTGTAAGCTGCCCAGAGCTGCGTTGTCCTCTGACGCTGTATCTCTGGGTGGCTGCATGGTGAGTCTGCAGTGTGGGGAAAAAAAGTGGTCGGCTGACGGCACACGCTTCGAAGAACAGCGTGTGCTTATCTACGCCGCTCCAGAGTCAGCCGCGGTGGTGGTAGCAGTGAGCTGAGCTAAACTAAAATAATTGGAAAACTACAAAAAAACTAACTGGTGACTGTTAAATAAAATTTTTTAAAAAAAACTCACGATGAGGCCTATGCCCAGTTTTAGCAGGCTATTCAGACACAAGGAGAGCAACTGATGTGTTGCTTTCCCAAGGTTTTTCAGTAAATTGTTAGGCTTTAACCACTTTATCCAACAGCCTCCCTTCCATATATGCAATGTCATAAGATGCAGAACAACTTCCAGACATGTCTAAACCTGATGTTCTGCTGTTCATAAACTCTTCACTGCTGTGTTTAGGATGAGCAGAGCGCAGTTGCAATGCTGAAGAAACACCAGATCTTGGAGCAGGCTGTAGAAGATTATGCTGAGACAGTGCACCAGCTCTCTAAGACCAGCCGGGCATTGGTAGCAGCTGGACATCCTGAAAGGTCTGTCCACGATCGCAACTCTTATTTTATTGCTGTACCTTGAAGCAACGAATGCTAACTGCGTGGGAACATTTGTTACAGCGTGCCACTAAAAATACAGGAAATGGCTCAAATACCGAGCAGTAAATGGGTTAAGTTATTACATTGTAGTAGGACGGAAGCCAACAAAAACTGTAATGCTTTTAAAACAAAATATCTTTAGTGGTTGTTTTTCCATACTGTCTCCATATTTCTCTTGGGGTCTCTCAAGTTGAATTGCATGTTCTTATTTCTGTGTGGGTGGTAACGTGGTGGCAAGCTCATTCTGATAGCCAGTTAATGTGACGGTTTGATTTTTGCCCTTGCAGTGAACGTATCGGCATGCGACAATCCCAGGTGGACAAACTCTATGCCGGCTTGAAGGACCTGTCTGAAGAGAGGAGGGGCAAGCTGGATGAGAGGCATCGGCTCTTCCAGCTGAACCGAGAGGTAGACGACCTTGAACAGTGGATCGCAGAGAGGGAAGTGGTGGCCGGGTCACACGAGCTGGGACAAGATTACGAACACGTCACTGTAAGCCTTTTTTTATTGTTTTCTTACACCGAATAATGAAAGATTTATTGGATTGATTTTAAGATTTTTGTACAGATTCATAAAGGTTTGAAGAACGAAACATGCACAGATTGTTACAACAAAGCAATATCCCAAAACACAGAAAACATCAATCCAGAGATATGAGCATATAGTTAATTGACATATATATCCCCTGTATATCTATCTAATGTACTTTATTTTACTCTTTACTCCAGGCTCTACCTTATAAATATCACAGTTTTGATAGATGAAACATTTTAGATGTTGAATTTGTACATGTGAAGTTGTTATTAATATGATTTACATGTAGCACCTAATAACAATAAGCAGTTTCTTGTGGTGAAAGCAATACGTGTGTATATTTAGTTAAAATATATTAAAAAAATTGTGTTTTTGTCTGATCTCAGATGCTGCAAGAGCGTTTCCGTGAGTTTGCCCGCGACACCGGCAACATCGGGCAGGAGCGAGTAGATGCCGTCAACCACATGGCGGATGAGCTGATCAATTCCGGACATTCCGACGCTGCCACGATCGCAGAGTGGAAGGACGGTCTCAATGAGGCCTGGGCAGACCTCCTGGAGCTCATTGACACTAGAACACAGATCCTGGCCGCCTCTTACGAACTGCACAAATTCTATCACGATGCCAAGGAGATCCTTGGGCGCATCGACGACAAACACAAGAAGTTGCCTGAGGAGCTGGGACGAGACCAGAACACAGTGGAAGCACTCCAGCGAATGCACACAACATTCGAGCATGACATCCAGGCATTGGGCACACAGGTATTTCAACTGTATTCCTGTCTTACAAATTCTTTATTTATAAGTGGTTAAGACTTCATCTTCTGTATTGCCTATAGGAGAAATTTGGAAATGACTTTTTATTTGAAAATCAAATTGCTTGTAGGAGATAGTGATGACTGAAGTCTCTGTTGTATTTAAAAAATAATTTGGATGGCTGTCTTAAGGCTTGGGTCGATTCTACTTAGTTAGGTGGGACTATTGTGAGGCTGTTTTGATTGACTTTATGATTGAAGTAGTTTCATTGATGCATAACAGTGTCTTGGCTATATATCTACATATTTGCAACTTAATGTTTTTTGTGTAAATGTCAGAAACTGAATCAAAGGTCACACAGAGCTGGAAATTGTGTTCCACTGCTCTATGAAAACTCAAATGTCAAAGTTATATAAGTCTCATTTTTGCCTATTTGCTTGTCACTGAGGTTTTTATAAAGGTAGTCTAAACATTTGAGAGAAGTAAATGTTCATTGGTTGCAGTTAGTTTTTACACTCAATTCAGTAAATGCTTAACAATTAAAGAAAGCATAAAACTTAAATTGAAATGTTGTTCTGTCAAACTATACTGTCATTCTCCAATCAGTTCTAACTTGAACCCTGGTATATCCTTCCCGTGTTCTCCAGCAGCACCCAATTTGTTTGCTAATTATGATGTTTTAATAGCCTTTTTTTGTGGGCGGGGGGTTGTTTTTAAACTGCAGATTCATCCGATAACTTTTTCTTAAATGTACAATACCGCAATTTATTTGGAGTTTAAAGTAAAAACACATGAGCCTAGTTTTGAAGAGGTCAAGTGCACTTTTCTGATAGGCTTGATTGCTCTTGCTGTGCTGTCAGCAGCACTACTAGTATGTTTGTTGTCACTGTTGCTTTGCCAGGTGAGACAGTTGCAAGAGGATGCTGCCCGTCTTCAGTCCGCCTATGCAGGAGACAAGGCTGACGATATCCAGAAGAGGGAGAATGAAGTGCTGGAAGCCTGGAAAATGCTGCTGGATTCCTGCGAGGGCCGTCGGGTCCGACTGTTTGACACCGGGGACAAGTTCCGCTTCTTCAGCATGGTTCGAGACCTCATGCTGTGGATGGAGGACGTCATCCGTCTGATCGAGGCCCAGGAAAAACCCAGGTATGCAAGAGAAACCAGGTCTCCATCTCCCAATCATTATTGAAACCTCATTCAATGACTGCAGCTCAACTCATTTGCTGTCCTACCATCTTACACTTTCCCAATGAAATATTTGGGTATGGCTTCATGGTTAGGAGATTTGGGATATTTTTATATTGAACACAATTTGTCAATGAATGACCTTCTTTTTTTATTTTTTTATGAATGGTTAAATCTTCGTATGTAATACAAGTGCTCCTGTAGTAGCCATATTATTAATGTGGTAAATCCTTTTTTATACAAGATCCAGACTTGCCCTCTTCATCGGAACGCAAAAACTTTCTGAATGTTGGTAGGAGACATTTCGATTTTTCAAGTTTGCAGTTTATTTTGGATGTATTACCTTCATATCATCATGACATAATAATATTGTATGAAGAGCCCTTAGCACAGCCCTTTACAGATGATTATACACCATATACAAGATTTACAGAAAAAAAGTATAAACCAGCTATGCTCTGCATTCATCCCATAATCCACAAAATCCACCTTAAGAAGGGAGGAAAAAAATTATTTCTAGCCACAGCAGTTCATGAACTTGCTTGTGGGATGTAAATACTGACCTTATGTAAGTCAGTTACAATATACTTCGGGCCCTGTGAGAATCGCGATTTCACAGGCTGCGCGGAAATCGTGAAATTAGCCCAATACCGCGATTTTTACAATATTCTTAAGAAATAAAAATAATTTCATAATTTGTATTTCATACATTTTTAAAAAAAAAATTACATTAACAAAACTGTACAGCTCTGCTATGTGGCTGCTTGTAATATTCGCCATGCGCACAGTGCTGTGCAGTGATTGTCACGTCACTATATGCAATCTAAGTGGGAAATTAAAATACTACACACTGTAAACAAGAAAATGGATGTCTCTAAAAAGGCTAAAATGTGTCTGCAGCAGATCACATAAAGCAGTATCCAGCAGGAGTTTTACACAGCGGTAGAGGTAAGCTCTTCTGTATGTCCTGCAACATTACTGTAGATCACTACCGAAACTTGCCTGTTGACAGGCATTTAGATTCACAGAAAAGAGAAAGGCGGTATTCCAGAGCACTACTGCAGCTGCTTTACTTGCAAAGAAACAAAACACGGTGACTTCCATATTCCAAAAGTCCACTTAGTAAATTTTGACCTGACAGAGGTGTATGTTTGAGGTATGGATACACCTGCCAACAGGGTTAAGAAGGACTGAAACACACACACACAGTCCTGTACTTTGTGAGGAGAGGTCTCTCTATAAAGGACTTTATAGGCACACATTCAGGTTTCTATTTGACTTGGCCAGGCCCCTACAGTCATTTACTAAGGAGTTTCACTCTTTGTCATGAAACTGTACTGTTGAAATACCTTCTTAATTAACTCGACTGCATACTGTGTATGTATTACCAGCTCCTGACCAAGTAAAAATCCTTCTTGTAGGAGTCTGGTTAGAAATCAGAAGCATTACAATGACTGCATAACTGGGCCAAGTATCGAAATCTGTTGAACATAGTCAGGGTTACCTGTGGATCGGTCACCTGAGCACTAGGAATGGAAGATATCAGCAGCACTATGTAAGACTACTTAAACCGGTCAATTCAATGTCATGAATTTCATCATTTGCATTTGAGAAATAAAAGCATGTACACACAAACACATTTTAACAATTGATTTTGGTTCCTTGTAAAGAGGTTTTAGTGAGCTGGCTAATGATTACACATTTGTTTAACTACTGATGTTTTCCTCTGCAGGGACGTGTCGTCGGTCGAGTTACTGATGAATAACCACCAGGGGATTAAAGCAGAGATTGATGCCCGTAACGACAGTTTTACTACCTGCATTGAGCTTGGCAAGTCTCTCCTGGCACGGAAACACTACGCATCAGAGGAGGTACTGTATTAATCTCTTGACAACAGATGTGCTTCAGCTTCAGTTGAGTTGCAACTAGAAAAAGCCGGTATTGTTTACTCTGGTGATATATGGAGAGTACCGTAGTTCACAATAAAAACCACTTTCCCTTGTATCTGTTATAAAAATCACTTGTATCCCAAATCAGCTTGCTTGGATGGATGGATGGATGGATGGATGGATATTCTAAAATCTTATTCAAAATTGTCATGCCATCATTATTCACATAGTGAATAAGAAAAGGGGGGCTCCGTAAAACAGATACAGATGGCCTGACTCACCAAATGGTTGCTGTGTTGCTTTTTTCACAGTGAGTTAAAGCCTTATTAGGTTTCAGATCACAGTCTAAGACCACATGGGAGTCAAGGAGTGTTTAATCCTCCTGTGTTTTAAAGTGTGTTTTATTACTAGTTACTCTGGATTCTTGTGTTAAAAATAGAATATGCCCCTGTCATATTTTAGCCTCTACTTAATGCCCTTGCACTTGCCGCTTACAGATTAAAGAGAAGTTGTTACAGCTGACCGATAAGAGAAAAGACATGATTGACAAGTGGGAAGACAGATGGGAATGGCTAAGACTGAGTAAGTTTTTTTTATTTTTTACTCTGTATGCAAGCCAAGAGATCATATTTAAAAGATGATGTGGCATTCTTATTATCTGTACTAAAATCTTATTGCACACAAGATTAATGTAAGTTTTTTTTATATCTGTGTTTAAAGTGCTCTGGAATGCATGTCTTGAAATCTGTTGTACAATTTGCGTTGAGCTGTCTCATATAATGGGATTCCTTCATCTAGTACTGGAGGTGCACCAGTTTTCCCGGGACGCTGGTGTGGCGGAAGCCTGGCTGTTGGGGCAGGAGCCCTACGTGTCCAGCCGAGAGATTGGGTTGAGTGTGGATGAGGTAGAGAAGCTGATTAAGAGACATGAGGCCTTTGAGAAGTCGGCAGCTACTTGGGAAGAAAGATTCTCTGCACTGGAGAGACTGACAACAGTGAGTGTTTCTCCATTAGAAGCAGGTGGTTAATTTGCTTCACCAGCAGCTGCTGAAGGTGGGAGGTGTTGGGAGCTCATATATGAAGAGGATGTGCATAGGACAGCTGTTTTGATCAAAACCATCCTTCAATAAAAATAAAAAAAAAACATCCTTGAGGATGCTGACACATCCAACTGCACAAGAGGAAATAAATACATATTCAACCCTACCCAGTTTCCATATACACTTCTAACATGGGATAAAGACCAGTTTGGTGAAAGAGCATAAAATATTTTTAGCTACTGTATATACAGCTAGATATTGTTTCTGTTCAATTATCTCATTCATTATCTATGAACTACTTTTGTCAACTAGTTTGAAGGTTAGCCAAAGTAAAAAAAAAAAAAGTTTCCACAGTCAAGTAATAAAGCTGAAACTTCAGAAGAGTTTCGGTTTCAATGTCGTATGTATAAGAAGAATGCTGCAGAACATTTTCCATAAATTGCCTTGCCTGTCTTGCAGCTGGAATTACTGGAAGTTCGGAGACAACAAGAGGAAGAGGAGAGGAGAAGGAAGCCCCCGTCACCAGAGCCCCTCCCCCAGCCTGCAGAGGACTCCGAGTCACCACAACAGTGGTAGGAGTCTGTTCTAATACATTAGTAGAAGTAGAATACACTCAGGATGGGTGATACTAAAAATAATGCATTCTTTGGACAAAGTGTCTGTTACTAATTTGTCTGAAATTAGAAGTCTGTGTTTTGCATATTAAGTTATATTTATAGCAGCAAAATGAATAATCAAGGGCTGGAGAAATGAAAATGTCAGTTTCCAAGGCCAAGGTTAATCCCATGTGTATTGTGTTCATTTTTATTTTCCATTTTGAATTGTCAAGTTTAGTTAAACTACTGTTTTTCCCATGAACGTCAAAGCAGTAATCTTGTACGTCCTTAAAAATGACCAGACATTCTGCGTACGGATATGCGGTTATATTAACAATATTTTCAGTCTTTTTGGCTTTAGTAATGTGATGTATCTGTTACCAAGATGTAAAAACAATGGAATGTGTATAAGAAGTGTAAAACACAGTCCTCTAAACCTGTGTTTTTATGTCTTTACAGGGACGGAAAAGGAGAGCAGATCTCTCAGAATGGATTGCCGTCGGACCAGGAGTCTCCACGGGTTAGTTACCGCTCCCAAACCTACCAAAACTACACAAGTTTTCAGAGCAGGCGAACTGGCAATGACCGGCCCCATTCTGGACTGTAAAATCCATCCTTGTATTAGAACGAGAATAACTATAGGGTGCTCACTAGCTTTCACTTGTCACCTTCCATTTCCATTCCCTAGATTCCTTGCTCCTGCCAGTAGACCCCATGGATAATTCTGCTTTCATAGTGCCTGTTTCTTTTTCATGTTACTAGATCTAGCAAGAGCCCTCAACGTGGCTGTAGGAGACTTCTAAATACTATTTGATTTTGTTTTTAATCAACCTTTTTCCCTCTTTATAAACCAGGAGGAGAAAACCTCTAAAACAAAAAAAGGGTGATGGTGTTTTGTTTTATTGTTCTAAAAGTGGTCCTGGCAATTTTGCATTGTTTGAGCACTGCTCCTATAGTATCTGAGTTTTATTTTAATTAGGCTGTCTATTATAATTAAAACATTTATCAAATGGCATCTTTATTATAAAATGTTAAAAATAACACATTTGTAGCATTTATATTAACTATAAGTTTAAAAAGTGTCAACATTTAATCTAATTTTAAAGCCTTTTAAAATACTAAATATAAAATAGTATAAATTATAATATGATAAAGGAATGATTAAGCGTCTTATGAGATGAAGGCAAAATAAAAAATTGAAGGATAATTTTAATGAACAAAAAAAACTCTTTTTTAAATATTTTCTGTTACAAACGAAATGGCTTTCTACAAGTCGATAGGGCTACTTATATTGTGCTTTAATTCTCATTCGTTGCACTAGCCTTTCTTTACATGTCAGACGGCTAATCTACAACAGAGAAAACCCCATTTTCATCTCTAATAATGGTAGGGATATATATATATATATATATATATATATATATATATATATATATATATATATATATATATATATATATATATATATATATATATAATATATATATATATATATATAATATCTCGATGAAATTATGTAGTTGTTAACCAGTAATGTATTCAATTGAGCTCACACTGATTTAGTCTTTGTGTGTAGACTAAATGAGCCTACAGTTAGTTGTGTTTATTTGTGTGGTGATGTGTGGTGACTGTATATGGACTTCTGTAGGGGTACAAAGGTTAGTATGTGACCAATAAGAGCTTATGTCTTGAATGGTGTAAGACTTCCTGCAAGTCATACATTTACCACTTTAAACCCTATCTTTTTTGTTTGTCTTTTTTGCTATACAGTTTTCAGTATTTTCCAAAACTTGATTGTCATATGAATTTATTATAAACAATTCTGTGGAAAATACATTTTAATAATGTAGTACTTCAGAAAAAAAGCTGTTACTAGATTCCTATTTTTGATTGCACTGAGACCTACAAAATATTCTGGCAACAAAAACCTTGTTTTGTTTATTTTATATAATTAGATTTTAAATCATTTTTATTTGACCTATCCCATATTGCCCATTCGTATCACCTGGAATTCCCATCAGAATTATAAAGCTGTTTTTTTCTGGTCTAGTCTCTGTAATACATGGCATCAATTCCATTTTGTTTTGGCTCCATTTTACTGTTACTTTGTGCACTCTGCTGTGAATGTGTGCTTTTTTTCCTTTCATGTCACCATGTTTTGTTGCATGTAGACACACTTGAATTATACAAAAAAATAACATTTAAAATCCAACAAAATATAACTAACTTGCACAGAAATAAACAAGAAATAATTTCAAATGTATGTCCCATTTGTTTTGTTGTACTTGTATTACTTGCATAACATTTGTGCTTCGTTAGTGTTAAATCCTATTGTTTTGCATGCTTTCGGCATGTTTATAATTTTAAAGGGATATTTCTTTATTTATGTCCATAACTTTGTTTTGTTTTAATGCTACTCTGTTCATACCTAACATTGTTAATCCCTGCAGTAATGAAGTCTGAGCTGTATTACTTGCTACCAGCAGCATATACTAGGGATAAGCATCAGGCTAGCATTAGTGTATCAGGCTTTATTTTTAATCATGAGCGCCAGTTTGCATGTGGGGTACAATATATTCATTTAATTAATTTTGGCAAATGCTGGCATCTGCCATTCAATTTAGGCATTTATGAGCTCAACTGGGTTTAACTGTATAGTTTTAATTTAGACCCTCAACTTTAAAACAAAAAAAAAAAACATTTAAAAAAATGACAAAATAAATACTGTATTTCTTAGCATTTATAATTGAAACTAATACTGAATGTCACAAGGTCAAATACCAGATCTGTCAACTTTTAGCAGCTTTGCCAAAAAAAAAAAAAAAAAGCATCAGTGTGATATTTTGTCTTTTAAAGAAAAGAAAGCTGTTATAATGCTACAGTTTGAACTCTGTTATTTAAAATGTGAAAAAGGAAGCAAATGGGTCCTTGGCAGTTTCTAGAGTTGAGATTTCAGAGTTGACAGGTCTGAAAACGTTTTGTTTTAACGGACCACAGTTTTCATTAACGCTGCTTTTTAAAGATGTTTCTGTAGCAGCTGCTTTAGTGGTCTTCCACATATACTATATATAAAAAGTAGTCTGCCACTGACCAGAATGTGCTTGTCTGTTTAAAGCAAGTGTAGTTGGTTAATAATCCAACTAGACCATTAGCTGCACTAAGCTTTTGTTACTTGCTGGCCCCTATATGGGTTAGCTAGCATAACCTTGCTGCTCCCAAATACTATAATTCCCGAAATGTAATGACAACTGGAAAATGTGGAACCCAAGATTTTCTTTCCTGAGGCCAAAGCCATGAGGATTCCAGTTTTAAATGCTTATTGGAGAAGTGGCTTCGGAAGACTTCTCCAGCTTGACCAGTCAGAGCTGTGTGAAAATTGGGCTGCTCTCTATGCACAATCGATCACAGTGCAGCAGCAAGCAACATGATCTACAAAGCAAGCGATGGGCGTGGCCTTGGTTCTATCTGTGTACTGGGGTAATTAGCTGTGTTTAGACTTGAGTGGGTGTGGTGTCTTCATTAAACACTTTAACAGAAAATTTAATTTCCCAACTGTTTATTAATAATAAAAATAATGCAGTCTTTTGACAAGCACTTTAGTAAATTAACATTTGCTTCCCCCCCTCTGCTCCCTTCCCTCCTGTTTCAATCCAGGACTTAACTGGTGGTGGTATTGATGTGTGGTGCACTCTGGGTGTTGTGTGTGTGTGTTGTTTTTTTGTTTTGTTTTTTGTTGGTGTTTTTTCGTGGATAACGACTCGAGCATCCATGTGAATTTACAACAAGACTAATGCATTTTATATTCAGATTTACATTCAGTTTCTCTCCTGTACGAAATTTGCACATTTTTTTCTTTACTAAAACTGTTTTATTTTTTATTTTTTATTTTTTTATGAAATAAAATGTGTGGATTTTGCACTGGTGCAAAAAGATCTGAATCTGAATCTTTGAACCACAGAACCGAGGAACCCCATGAGTAATAGTGGGGCACCCCATTTCTGGAGTTCAGCCCGAGTGATTTGCTTCTTGTTGGGAAGAAGGTGGAATTGTTAAATAAATCACAGATTTAACAATTCGAGGCTGGTGTAATGGCAGCATTTTAGATTCATATTGTACCTTGTTTGTATTTGTTTGTTTGTTGGTTTGTTTGTTTTTGGGGGGGGGTCTCCTCCTCCTCAATTTGTTACCAGCCATAGTGCTATGAATTATTATTAAACAGGTTGGCTGCAGGATGCTTTTTGATTGGCTACCTGATGTTCTAAAGGGGTTGCATAGGTGGATTACTATGAGTGTGATCACGTTTAATGGCAAACCAGCCCCTGAAGTACCTTATTGCCTTTGGTCTGCTGGTTAGCAAACCGCTAAAAATGATACAATATTTGAAATGTTTGATCCGCAGTGATGTCTATTAAGAGAATAGAAAAGGGCATGTGTGTTTGTCTGTGCGTAAATACAATTCAGACATATGCACATATCCTTCAGTAATTGTCTCTTCTCAGACACTTGTATTATGTTAATTGTTATTATTTTTTTGACATACACAAAATGTGAATACACAGCCTCTGACCCAATTGAGCATGATCCTGTCAAATGAAATGGTGTGCGTGTTTGGTGCAGCTCGATCCTTTTTCTGGATGCTAACGTTTCTTTGGTCTCCACTTTAGGCGACAGATGCTGTTGATGCAGGTGAAATCGTGAACGGAGTAGCAGAGCAAAGGACCAGCTCGAAAGAGCCCAGCCCGACTCCCTCCCCATTATCGAACCGCAAAGCCAGGGGTTCTATTCAGGCAGCCACACTGCCAGCTAAACCACAAGATACAACCTCTACTCAGATGGAAGGGGTGCTGCATCGCAAGCACGAGTGGGAGGGACACAATAAGAAGGCATCCAGCAGGTAAATATTCACCTAAATTTAATCAGCACTACAGCACTATTCACTCGGGACCCTGTTTAACTGCTTTATATGATGGCAGAAATGTGTGTGTGTGTGTGCTTATAAACTATATGAACATGGGTATGATGGCAGTGATTTAAACAGCAGAACTGTATAGGTTCACAGTCATGTGGATTACTTGAATAAAGCAGCCTATGTTGTAGAGCCACAGTAGCTATTGTGCTCTTCTAATTTTGTCTTCTCAATCAAATTCTGCTGTAAATATGAACAAAGTGTATGTCAATCAATATAGCTTAACTCTGAGCCGTGCCACCCACCCCCAAAAAAACAAGTGGTTCTGTCAAGATGCAAAAAAAAGTGTGTGGTTTAAAAGTTGCAAGTATTCAATAATCTAGTAGGGAAAATGCAAGTGAACCACAGCTGTAATGTAACTTATCACTGAGAAGCCAGTATGTACAGAAGGAAGGTTTAATTATGAATCTAAAAAAATAAGGGGCATCAAAACATTTCTTCATCTGAACAAAAAGAAGAATCATTTTTATTTAAATATTGCTTGAAATCATTCTAAAAATGATTTTTTTTTTTATAGATCCTGGCACAATGTTTATTGTGTGATAAACAACCAAGAAATGGGCTTCTATAAAGATTCTAAGAACGCCAGTCAAGGCATTCCATACCACAACGAGATTCCAGTCAGCTTGAAAGAGGCCGTCTGCGAGGTGGCCATAGACTACAAGAAGAAGAAACATGTCTTTAAGTTACGGTAAATCACTTTAGAAATAGAAAGCTCTTTCATGCTAACGTTTAAACCTTAACTACCGAATTGATGTATTTTGAAATAGTTTTACAAAAAAAGAAAACGGAAATTAAAGTAAAATATTTCAGTGCAACTTTCTGTACAGTAACTGGTCAGTGGCAGTCTGAATGCAAGTTGCCAGGGAACATGGGTTGTGTTTCACAGTAATTTGTCACAGTTCTATAGACAACTGTTAACATTAATGGTGATTTTTTTTCTTTTTTTTTTAAAATGTTTTAACCAGTTTAAATTCAGAGATACAGTTAACATTAAGGAATGTAAAAAAAAAAAAATTAAAAAAAAAAAAAGTTATTACCCCTAGTCATTGTCCAGGTTCAGACCTCATTGAGCTGTAGTTGCTCTTTATAAAATGTCTTCATCATTATAATTCTGATCTTACAATTTAATTGTTTTGTATTCTTTTTTTTCAGAATAACTGATGGCAATGAGTACCTCTTCCAAGCCAAAGACGATGTAAGTTTATCATTATTATAGGATAAGATATAATAAGTGAATGTAATTGTATTACAATCGCAGTAAATCATTTGTAATGCTTGTCATATTGTATATACTTGGTGAATAGTGAAACTGCAGAGTATTTAGGAAGTATAAATACCTGGCAGAATCTTTCCATCTTACTGCATTAAATCCCTGATGGTTTGTCAGTTGTTCTAATACTCAAGTCAGTAAATATAACAACTATGTAAATTGAGATGATTCTGTAATTACTTTTTTTATCTGTTGTTGAAACATTTCTGTGACATCACCCTTTCATCTTTTAATTGATTGAATAATACAAATCTTCTAACTAAAAGTGGCTGTGTGGCTTTGAACAGAAGAGGAGTGTGCAGCAAATATATTGTTGATTTTAACGAATCCGCATTTTATTCTACAAATCCAGAGAACTGTTGATTCGTCAACGAAACCAGCCAGGACAGTTCAACGGAAAAGTGAAATACCATTTTATTACACAACAATCATTTCAACAATTAGTTATAGTATTACACATTTCAAACGTAACACTTAGAAAAAGGCTTAGTTTAGCATTTTTTATTGTTAAAGAAAATACATTTTAACAATGTTAAAAAAAAAAAAAAGTTTCATAATTACAAATTCACTTCCACGTAAACATTTCCCCTTCTAATTTTTATTTCACATTTCTTCTGGACAGGTTCAGGAACAAACTCAGCTTTTGCATTTCTTTCGTTTTAACCATTGTTCAAACAAGCTTAAAGCCCACTTTACATTTTGCCTGAGTACTTCTCGAAAACCGATCGCTGGCAATGATATTTAGGTCTTCATCTGTTTTATGTTTGGCAAAACGATCAATAACCTTACTTTCCGTTGCTGGTTCACATTCCTTTTTGTTTTTAGCATTTTATTGTTTTAATGCCACTTTCACATCTTTGTACATCTAAAACGTAGTTCTCACGACTCTCTTCATTTACGTCAAACATGTTGTCTGTGTAAGTGGAATTCAAACTCAAACTCTGAGGAACTCATGACAACATTCCCACAATGTGAGACAAACATTTTAACTCTGGACCATAAAACCAAATCCAATTACCAAATTAACAATCAATTGAATCTCATAATCAAACAAGTATCAATTAGGAAGAAATGTTTTAAGTGGCATCAACAACTCAAAGTGTTCAATCCCCAGTTTCTTGTGTCTAACAGCACTTGAAAACCAGTGAATTATTTTTGCCGATTCAAACTTGTCATTGTTTATCCCTAACATAATTGATGCAGGGAAGTGGTTTTCAATCTATTTTGTAAAACCCATTGAGCTAAATCTTGTTTTCTAAATGTGACTTCTGGGAATAAAATAACAAATGTAGGTTGCATTGTACAGGGAAAAGGTTTAAACTTCACAAATAAATTAATTCAATTACTTTTAGTTCAATAAAACACATCAATAAATAAATTAGCTGAGATGCAGCCCACATTAGCTTTCACAGTTTTCAACAGTATTTGGAAGGGCATTACAGTTGGAGGCAACTCTGTAACCAACAGCAGTATGGCCAACCCACACACCCTAACTAAATTTGAAATGTTCTTTCAACAGGAGGAAATGAACACCTGGATTCAGGCCATCTCATTAGCAAACACCTGGGATAAGTCAGAGGTGTCCCAGAGCAGCCAGAGCACTCCAGCCTCCAGCCGTGCACAGACCCTGCCCGCTAGTGTCACCGTGACAGGCGACTCGAGCCCTGGCAAGAGGGAGAGGGAGAAGGACAAGGAAAAGAGATTCAGCCTGTTCGGCAAGAAGAAGTAACATGGCACCTTGTAACACACTGCACTTCTCTTCCATTTCCAGTGAAATTCCAGCATGCAAGCTCAGACCCAGTACATCACACTCTGTGCCTAATGTTCCTCAAAATTGGATTTAGATGTAATTTAGGGAGAGTTTTTAAAGAAAAAAATGAATTAATTTTAAGACATAGGGTGTGAGGTACGTTGGGCAGCATTTATTTTAAAAGAAACAAACACAGGACCAGATTTATTTTCTTTTTTTTTTTTTTTGATTTTTTGAAAAATTGTATGTAGTTTTTAGGGTCTAAATATTTAAACATTTCCTCAATTTTGTGAGGCTGTCTTGGGAACCACCTACATTCTTTTGCTGTTGGTATGCAAGGCAGCGGTGCTTTTCAAAAACTTCCTTTGATTCTGCACATATAATTTCCACTGTAAAATTCCAAAAACACTTGTTAAATTCCATTTACTAAGGTTGCTATGCTGTGTCCTGACTAATAATAATAAAAAAACCTTCCATCCATTATAGGCTTTAAGAAGGTATATCATCTTTGCCAATTATACCTAGTATAAACATGCATTCATTTGGATACAAAACCATTATAACCTAGCGTTGTCTATTAACCACACATGCTGGGGTGTTATGCAGCACGTGTGAAAAAATAAGAATGGTTATATAAGAAGGATTAGTATACTGAAACAATTTTAAAACTGTAATTTTAAACATATTCTTCTTTTGTGTTTTTTTTTTTATTTGTTCTTTAGTTGCATTATACTGTGTTTCAAATAATTCTAGTACAAAGTATAAAACAAACTAGATGTATAATAAACACTTTAAAGCATTGATGTTAAGTGGAAAAGCATTTACTGGAAAAAAAAGTAATGTTACTGAAATGGTTGCTTGCTTGTTGGCTTATAGCACTGCGTGTTATAATTTTTGCTACATTATCTTGCTATTTGATACATAGTGTGCATTTCTCTGTCACTGTAACTATTGTAATGAAATTGTTCATCTTCTTGCACAATCAAAAATGACATGTTAGGAATGAAATCCTCGCAATGACTGGGCCTGTAATCGTATAGCAGAAGGGCCTAGCTTTCTGATGTATTCAACTGCACCTGTAGACTTTTACCCTCTCTGCTAAATATGTGCAACGTTATTAAAATGCTTTTAAAACTTGATTGTGTTTTTTATTTTTTTATTCGCCAGTCAATAACAATAAAATGCCAACCATCTGTTAAGCCTCCTGCATGTATCATACCATTTTCTTTTCACACTAATGACTGTGTGCAATAGTATAAGTGGTTTTAAATGGTACACTGGGTTTTTGTTGTATTTCTCTACTGGAGTCCAGGGTTTAAAGCTGACTTGGTTCACGAGTAAAAGCACTTGATTGTCTCAACAGCCTTCAGTACTCTTCGTGGTCCAGTGTTCAATAATACTCTACTACAGTACTTCTAACATCCACAGTATTGGAATTTGTGGGTTCTCTTCGGCCATCGTAGAACAGCACGGTGCATCCAATCACAATACAAGATTCCTAGTGCATATCTTAGGCAGCATGGCCACCGCTCTGCAATGAATTTTACCTACTTAAAATAATATTCAAGCATAGGAAAGTTTAGAATGGGGGGAGGAAGTCACAGCGTTGCTGCCTAATGTACAAGGTTTTCACATTTTAAAACCATCAAGCTTACATTTCTTATGCACAGCAATATAAGGGTCTACCACAGATTAAGGCAATTGAATAGACCCTGCTGTGCTCTGATTTGTTGTTACCTGATAAAGCTGTTTTGCCTTGCTAGAGATCTGCTTGTAGAGTAAGCCTTCAATGTAAAGTAGTCCAAAAATAAAAAAGAAGCTAAGCATTGATTGGCTATGCAAACTAAACTGCTCCTTCATCCACTGTGAGTGTGGCTACTCAGGGTCAGGCTTAGGGGGCAATGTGGGGAAGCTTGCATTTCCACTGCTCTTTTTAGCCAAGCGCTGTGAATAATAGGACATTTGTCAATTCCACACAACTTGTATGGCAGAATTTTGTTGGCTAGCCCTGGGCAGCGGAAACAAGGCATATGTTAACACTGGCATTACTACTTTTTGCATGTTTTAAATAACCTATGTGAACTACGAACATGACTGACTTTTTTTGTATAGGGTGATTTCATAAACATTGGTGGGACAAAATACCTGCCATGATAATTTGGTTGAAACTTTATGAAGCACTGACGGCTGCAGCACACTTGACACACACTTCAATGTGACTGACTGAAAGTTTTTTCACAAGGTTGCTTTCACCACACTGACCAACAAGCGCCAGAGTCACTTAATACCTATAAAAGAGGCATGGGCTCAGCCCAACGGCAGAGTTGGGACTATTTTCAATGTGCTGGAATTCTAGAAAATCCTAGGAGGAAAAGCTGGGCAAGGTTGCACACTTCATTAATCATTATTATCTATAATTGGAGATACAGTTGTGTGCAAGTTTTTGTGGCTTGGCTTTTCTCCCAGACTGGCAGTGTTTGAAAATAAAATGCCATTTGCTAAGCCTTGCCACGGTTTCTGATCTTTCAGTCTCTGGTATTTATTGTGTATCAAACGCGAGGCTGGAGATCAGAGGTCTGAAATGTGAGCTGATTCTCTGGTGCTGTGGCGTTGTACAAAGAAATCTGTACATGCCAAGCTTCTTGTACCATGCCATGGTCTTCCTATCCTGACCTATCCACACCCCCCATGTATTTAGTGTAGTCCAGGACACACTTTGGCTTGTGTGTGTGTTCTGACCTTGCACAGGAACTGCTACAGTAGCCTTACCGTGGATGGTAGTGAGGAGGAACACATCTTTTTTTGCTGGTTTCGTCACACTACCAATTGATGTGGAAATCCCTTCCTGTTGGGTCTTACTGTACCACAAGGTATTTGATGTATACAAGGCCCTATCAACATACATATGGTAGATACGATTTAGGAGGGGGGAAAAACAAGATCCCTTTGAATTTTGTCTTGTCTGCAAGCATGGGGGGCAGCCAGGTAGCTCAATCTGAGAGTCCTTCCCTGTGTACACTGAACCGATGAGCGTTCAGTGGAACTCTCGCAGAGTTTGTACAGTTTATTCCCATAACAAGAGCTTCATGGGAATGTAGTGCTTAAAGAGAATCCTCCCTTTGAACAGCAGGAGGACTTATCCACTGATACATTTTGGCCAGGTGTAAATATCTCTTACAATGTATGCTTCAGATGGACTATAAGTGGCTGTAATTTGAAGATCCTGTCAAACTGAGGATGGTCCCTTGGGAGAGCCTTAGCATTCTCGTTGTAATGTAAAAAACTTGACATTAACTGGACTCTCCCGGCTCCTTCTAGAGGGGAAAAGTGGGGTGCATGGATTGGGATGGTGGACCAAAATAAATCAATTCTAGGTGAATCCCCTATTCCCATTAGAAGAGATAAGCCCCTGAACTTTTTCATTTCAATAACATTTGTGGGGAACAACTGAAAAAAGTGAATTGGGGTAAACTCAGTTATGTTCACCCCAGGCCTGACCACTGTTAATCTCAGTGGAGGTAGTGTTCAGGTGGATGGGGAGAGAAGAAAAAAAAGTACTAATCAAAATCGTATTTATTTTTTGGTTTTTAATGTAGAACAGGAACAATATATAATTATGAATAAAACTGAATTATACAAAGTAAATAGTTATTCTAGTGGATTCTGGTTTTTTTTTCGTTAGAAATTGGGGACGGTGGACAAATGAATTGAGATCTAATATAAAATTATAAAGTAAGAAAGAATGTTATACAGGGATTGCAAAAAATAAGATAATCGAAAAAATATATTCTATGTAAGTAGATCAATTTGTGAAGAATGCTAAAAAACTAGCTAAACTGCCATTTGTCTCCAACACCACTTCAACCAGACACAACAAAGTTAAGTCAAGTACAGTAACTGTAATACAAAAATCACGCTGTTCCTAATGTTTATTTTAGCCTCTGATCACTGAGTTCACTCATCACTGGAGAAAAAAAAAATGTAACCACAAAATTTCAATTACCCCCCTCACACGTGATAAGTTTCAATGGTGTCGATATGACAGTCTCAGATGTAGGAAGTAGCTTCCTATACCGTCACATCAGCAAAGCAAAGTGCCAAAAGTAATCAGATACATCACTTCAAAGCTAATTTTCCTGAAACGCGAGACGGTAACACAGCTCCTATTTATCTCCTAAAGACCCAGAACCTAAATAATATATCAAAGCTGCTTGTCAGAGCCTGTGACGCAGACATGCCAGCCCCCGAGGGCATATAGGGACTTCACACACAGATCTCGTCATCATTTCTTCCTTTCAGCGGAACCTGATGGGAGAGCCATAGACAGATACTTGTTACTTTTATCTGCTTATTATTGCTAATTGTGTATTACACTATTAAGGCGATAATTATTAATGTTGTTATTAGTTTGTCTAATCACACGTAATTTTGCACACAGCCTGTTGCTTGTTACGTCCCCCAGCAGCCTTGTGCCTCACATGGAGCCGGTGGCTTCTGTCACTCCTTCCCAGGGATCAAGCAATTTGACCTGGCTGATTTGTGCTCTCCTCACAGGCTGCTTAGCTCCGGCTGGAGTTAAAAAAAAAAAAAAAAAAAAAAGTAAAAAAATAAAATGCGTTTTTTTATACAATATTGTTTTTTGAAACGTAATTGCATTGTTACTGTTTTCAGTGCAGCTGCTGGGCTCAGCAGTTCTGCGTTGACCAAGATACGCGCTTTGGTTGACACTGCTTGCAGTCTCTTCCACAGTATCTCTTTGACGTCTTGGTGCCAGCTTGCAGCACCATTCTAACAAGCAGGCTTCCCTCAGTATTGTATGCATACATACTGTGTGGTTTAGCCAGAAGCTTCTACAAGTGGGCATCCCTGTATACTGCTACCTGCGGTAATGCGAACAGAGTAGATCAGTGAGGGTAACCGACCCGTTCCGTTCCATGACCTGTCCCATGGCAGTTATACTAAGCAGGTGGGTGAGATGCAAGCATTTTCGATTGCGAAAGCCTGCTTAATTTTTGCAGAGGCCAGGACAAAGGTTATGCTTCTTCCAATCCTGCTTTTTTGCCAAAAACTATTTGGACATTCCACATTAAACAGTCTGTGGAATTGGAGGCTTTCCATCCGCCCCCTTTCCAGCCTAATAGGGAGCGACAGTTCTGGTGCTTGGAGATACATCTCTTTGCGACCCAGGAGTCCACCCATTGTCCACACTGGTATTCCCTAATGCAGAGCGGTCACCGTCTCGGCATAGACGCACTGGCCCACAGATGGCCCAAGACTCTGCCCTATGCTTTTCCACCATTCCACCGCTGACTACACTTGGAAAAGATCAGGAAAGACCGGGCTTGGGTGCTCTTAGTAGTCCCGAAGTGGCCCAGGAGGACCTGGTCCACGGCACTGGCACAGCTCCTGTACGGCCTGCTGAGTCAAGCGCAGGGCACTCTGTGGCATCCAGACCCAACAGACGCAACAGTTCTGCAGCTCTGGGTCTGGCCCCTGAGTGGAGACATTTGAGTAACCTCAGGTAATCTGGCATGGTCATTGTCACCCTTCAGAATGCCAGGGCAGCACCTGCCCACTCCCAATGTGTCTTCCAGATGTGGTGTCAGTCGCGTGCACTGGACACCACGACTTGCCCCATGGCTATACTGCAATTTTACAGGACCTGTTTGATGAAGGGAAATCTTCTTCCACACTTAAGGTTTACCTGGCAGTTATTTTGGCTTGCCATATTTAAAATGACCTAGTCTTCCCAGGAGCACACTTCTTGGTGGGACTGTTTTTTGAAGGGTACTTGGAGGTTAAGACCCCCTAGAAAGGACCTTGTCTCTCGCTGGCAGCTCAATGTAGTGCTGGATGAACTTACAAGTCCACCATTCAAAACCCTTTATTTAGCTGAAATTCCTGTCCTTAGAGATGGCTTTGCTATTACCTCCGCCAAGCAAGTAGGGGAAATGCAAGTATTCTTAACGGCGAAAGCCTGTTTGTTTTTTGCGGAGGCCAAAACTGATGTTACTCTCTGCATTAATCCTGCTTTTCTCCCTAAAAGCATTTCTGCTTTCCATATCAACCAGTCAGTGGAATTGGAGGCCTTCCATCCACCACCTTTCCAGTCTGACAGGGAGAAAAAGTTTCATATGCTCTGTCCAGTTACGGCTTGACCGCACTCCAAGCAATTGTTCATTGTTTGACAAGCCCTGTCTAAACAGCGGCTGCCGAGGTGGATTGCAGACACGGTCAGGATTGCATAAGATCTAGCCAACCTGCCCCTACCAGAAAAGGTCACTGGTCGCTCCACATGAGGCCTTGCAACCTCCTGGGCATTATTCCAGGATGCATCTGTCGCAGACATTTGCTACTCTGCAGTTTGGGCCGCGCCTAAAACTTTTAACAGGTTCTAACGACTGAATGTCGTAGATGAGCAGAACCCTGGTTTTGGGACCAGAGTGTTAAGAGCAGCCACTCATTCTGCTCTTTAACACATTTTTATTATGTTCCACTTTGAGTCATGCGGTTGTTAGCTATACAAACGCTTTGGACTTCCAGTGTTAAATGCTGAGGTTTCTCAGTGTAACCTTGCAGCATGTACACTGCATGAGGGTTCTCCCTCACTGTACTGTGGACTATATGCCATGGACCCTTGTCAAGCCTCAACCAGAATGCTAAAGGTAGTTTATCTTCCTTTTTAGCACATCTGATGGCTTGGGTATTGTATCCCATTCAGTAATGGTTACATTTCATACTTGAAAGGGAACGTTAGGTTATTAACATAACCCTGGTTCCCTGAAATAGAAATATAACCATTAACCTTCAAGGTCGCTGCGTTCACTCCAATGCTGCAGGCCTGAAGAGAAAATGGCGCTGAGTCTTATGCATCATTCGTATTTATCTCCTGGGGGCAGAGATGACATCTGACGCATACAGGGCTTTTAAAGGAGCAGCTTTGATATAAGTGCTCAGCTAATTCGGGCTATACGAGATATATCGCGTTCGGTAATGGTTACATTCTATTTCGTGGAACCAGGGTTAGGATAATAACCTAACATTGTCTGCCTTGTGATTCTACAGCATAGTACAGGGCTCTCAAATACTTTTAGTCATGATAGGATTATAAAGCTTCTTCTTTCAGGCATTCTGGTAAGTAAGCATACTGTAAGCTCTTGACTGAGTACTCAACTGAAAAATCCCCCATACTGTGAATGTGCCGAATGCCTGCAAGTAGATAATAGTTGAGTGATCAGACTGCTAGGCAGTCTTGTCATGCTTTGGCACACTGTCCAAATGTGCAACATTGTTCAGTCGATATGCTTTGATTGTAAGTTAAGTGGGGACACTGCAGTAGCAATAGCTTCTCTTGGGACACAGGGCAGGCCAGGACCTCAAACTTGAGCTATGCTTTTCCCCATCACACAGAATATAAATCCTGATAACACGATGATTCTAGGGGACAGGAGAAGGCTGAATCCAACTAGAATCTTTGAACAGGAATTCCTTGGGAGACACTGTAACAGATAATTAAGCTGGTGTTTTGATTAGTTTAGGCACATCCTAAAGTAATGATACAAAACACACAAAAATCGTGGGGCATGCTCCCTCCGACTGACAGCAGTATTTAATGTCATAAGATGTGTACAGGATGCCCTCTACTGTATGTTCCACCAAGTACTGTTCCTGATAAGCTGACTACACCCATGTATACAAGAGGCAGATAATCAGATTCTATCACCACTCTTGTTTTATTGCTTTTCTGCTCTGTAATGTCACTGGTTACCAAGGGAACAGGCAGAAAGCTGCCATCTCTTCTCTCCTCACCGCAGCAAGTCCCCACACAGCTCAGGAGATCCAAAGGTTCAGTGGGCGTCCTCCGATCCCACGACCAAGCCAGCTTCCTCTTTTACACCCAGGAACTCGAGAGAGGATGTCAGCGAGCAACCAGCCTCCGGAGGACAAAGGCCAGCCCTCAGATAACTCACAGTTTATAGTGCTTAATTATTTTGTGCTTTTTTTGTGGATCTCTGTTCACAAGTACTTGGTCAGTCAAGCCCAGCTGTTGGAAATGTTTGAATGCTAAGTGTGAAGTGTCAAGTAGACTGCAGAGTGACACAGTATGTATTTAAGTGGTCGGAATTATTTAAGACTCTTTTTTACTTGATAATTAGTATGATTATTTGAGGATTGCTGCAATTACAACATTGAGACACGGTGGTGGGACTGGGTGACAAGTTAAAATGCCAGTCAAAGACACTGCAGCTACAGCTGTGTTTAATCAGTGCTCTGAATCTATTTGGAACATCCCAGCTAACCAAAAGATTGTAATTGTTTTCTCACTTATATAATAATCTGACCCTTATCAGTGTTCACCATGGTAAATTTACACTGTATTTTTGAAGTGTATTAAGCTTTTCAATTTCCTATTCCCAGACTGGCCTTAATCGCTGTAATTAGCAGGCACGTTTCTATTTAGTGTGCAGTCTCTGCCAGTAGGACATCTGAAGAGAAGACACGGTTGGTCACATAACATTTCAATTTGAAGCCTGTGTGCAGAAAACTTCACGCAGTCGAATTCTCATGTGTTCTCATATCTACCAGCAGAGGTCGCCCTAGTCAACAAAATGTGTAACAACTACAAACTGCTCTAATATGGCAGGACTTAACAAGAAGCCAAGGAAAACAGATTATTATTATTATTATTATTATTATTATTATTATTATTATTATGAATGCCAAGATGCCTGTTATTTATTGGTATTCACTTTTTAGACACAGGGATTAATACACAATGTATTTTTGGGTAATCATAATGGAGAAACATGTTGTTTGAACTCCAAATGCACTTGTTGTTTCTATAAATATAAGGGCTCTAAATAAAATACAGGCCTTTGAGTACTAATGTTATAAAAACCAACAACTAATAATTTTAAAAGGTTCATCGCACAGAGTCTTGAAATGTTGCTTTAATTATAGACTAATTGGTTCCTGTGATTATAAGTAATGTAGCACCACGTACTAGGTCCTACCCTGTTCAATATCTCTGTTGTACTCTATACTGCCATCTGACCTGCATTAACATCAAACTAGCTTGCCCATCGTTACAGTCTCTTTAGTTTACAGTATAAGTTACAATATGTAAACCATCATGGAGGGCTCTGTTTTAATTAATTCGATCTATTGAATTGGTATTGTTTAATAACTATTTATTCACCTTCGTTTATTATTATTATTATTATTATTATTATTATTATTATTATTATTATTATTATTATTATTATTATTATTTTGTTTTACTGTCAGTGGTTTACCTAATTCTAAAACTGTACAGAAATTGTCAAAAAGATAAACGTTTTGACACAATGTTCTTATGAATGTATTCATTCTTCTTCTTTGATGTCTAATATAGTTAGGGTTATTTAATACCTAACATTACTATTAACATTTCTATTAAAAACCATTCCAATGATACACAAAATCATCTATATAAAAATATGCGAAGCAATACGATTCCATATACAGCTATGGACGAAAGTTTTGCATCATCCTATAGATTTGAACTAATTCTGCTTCATAGAGTTGAATGAAACTTGCTGAGTAATGTTACGTTAACATATTGAATTATATACCACTTTGTAGTTTTCCATATACATAGCAAAAAAAAAAAACTTTTGGCAGTAGCTGTTTTGGCCTTACAATAATGAAGGTTGTAGCTAGACCACATCACAAAACCACCACACAGAATTCAGCACAAATGGCACAGGGCACCATTGTAACTATTGTACAAAGTGACAATGGCTTAGATGTGCACAGAGACTGAACTGCTCTGGAGGTGAGTGCAAGCCATTGCTGTCACTGAGCCAATAACTATCTGCATTGTGAGCATCCAGACTGCATTGGAACCACACAAGACAGGGTGAAGTCTGCAGCCTGGCTGTTGTAACTGAAGACAGCACTCTCTGCAATATGAATGGTACAGATCTCTTGCCTGTGACAGGACCCTTTATTATTCATTGGATTTCAGTGACAGAATAAAAAATAAATAAATAAATAAATAAAAGCTTGACAAACCAGAGTACTCCCCACGGTTTTATGCTTGCATTTTATACTTTAATTTGAAATACGCAGATGTTTCAAAGACAACACTATAGATGAAAAGTTGCTGCTGATTCCTGGTACCGTACCACGCCTTGTGTTGTAGTTTAAACTCACCCCAGTGGGTTCTCTGCATTCAAACAGTGTCACTTACAGCGAAGGTACCAAAGTGCTACAGTTTACATTAAGTATTTGCATAGCCTGAATTTGCAGCATAATAAATGGGGCTAGTAATGCTGCTCTTCAGTTCCAGTTGTTTACCATAGACGTATGTAATGAGGCTAGATCACCCAGTACACAACAGCATACAGTGTACAGCACTGTACTGTCAATGAAACAAAAGGAAGCTATGTGGTCCCAGCCTCTACTGTATAAAGACACTTAGGGCTGATATAGCCTGTTACGTAATCTGTGTCTGGCTTACTAGAACTGAAGAGAAGCACCTTAACACAGACTTATCAAAACATAAGAACCACTCTGAATAACTGTAAACATCATAAAATGACAAGGGAACAGAAAACAAAATTGAAGTTCCTTTCTAACTAATGCCCTGATGGAGTGGTTTGGTTTTAACTAATGCCCTGATGGAGTGGTTTGGTTTTAAGCGGCTCTGTACTGTAGGAGATGTCATCCTTCATCTGAAACATTAGAGATTTTAAACATTATGAACTAAATCAAAGTCTTTTTTGTATCCCATATTTTTGAGCTGACCCTGAGTTTTTACTTATTTTAGCAATCTAGTATATTACAAATACTGGCCACAGTGTTGTATTTTATTGTTCAAAGGGAACCGGAAATGTTATGAACAGTTTAATGTTGCAGTACATGCAGCAGAGAAGTTCTTCAAATGCCAGGAGAGAAGATGCTTTATTAGTAGTTAATTGTGCACCAGGACTTATGGTTGAACTGCTTCCAAACCATGTTTTCCTTGGGGATTAATCATTGACTAAAGATAATGAATCCGCAATTTTAGTGCTAATGTAATCCCTGGTGAAAACTTCTGGGTTATAAACTGTTGTGGTGTTCAAGCTTCCCATTCTGCTAATATATGTGTGTGCTTCTCCCATTTACCACTATATAAAGAGCCCACTGCCCTTTCAACTCATGCCTAGGCTCTTACATGAGTCATCTTATGCAATGGCATGCCATTCCTCCGTATAAAGGTTTCAACACCCACATGAGTGATACACTGTATTCACATTGCTGTCAAAGCTGTTTCTGCAATATGTTAGTGTTGCTTGTCTTTACTTTTTCGATTTTCTCTCCTCCAGAAGGTCTATTCATTTCACGGTCATGCCTTTTATTTCTTGGTTAAAAGTCGCACACTGTCACATGACTCAGTTGTATGATTAAAAAAATAGAATGTTATATCTGTCATGTAATGTGACCTTTCAACTCCCCACCTTCTGTAAGTAACATCCCCATTGGAATCTATTAACAGCAACTACGCTTATAATGTCGCTGAGGGTGTAGATCTCTCACACAGAATGTCAATCAGAATTCTAAACAACAGAATCTACAAAAACAGATTAAATGCGTTAATATCACTCTTTTTATTTTGTATTTTTATTTCATTCCTTTTAATACTGTATGTTTAGACGTGTTCATGGCTACCTCCAATCAACTCACTTCGCTTGCAGGTCTGACACGGCAAAGTGTGAGCAAGAAATACACTCTCAGCAGAGGCAGCCACCGAACACAATACAAGCAGGTGCAGCCAACAGACACCAAAGGACAAAGTTGCTGCACGTGATTATTCTAGAAAATGACAGGGTCTTAAAAGTGTGCTTCACATTTTTCAGGCTAAAAGCACTTCTATAGAATGAATTGAACTAAATAATATCGGCAGTGTCAAAGTCATGAACCCACTGTTACAGTTCAGTAATATGTATTTTCATAATCCATAGCTCTGTACCATTTTAATCCCAAGTCTGAAACACCAGCCTTCATAGCATGGCCTTAACCCAAAGTTACAGTGACTGCCATGAGCTCAATAACCCGAGACAGCCTGGTCACACATGGGAAGCCTGCAGCAAATGAGATCACTGTTAGAACTGTAAGATCTTTTTCTGTGAGCCAGTAGAATGTACACCAAGTGAATGTAGAGTAACAGGGGGTGCAGTGAATGCTTCGCCTGCTTTTTTGGAAGAAATTCTAATTATCATTAGCTCATATGAAGAGTAATCAATACAATTGGATTTTTTTTTAAATTTGAAGTAGCCTTTCTGTTAAGCTTTTTGTTTGCTTTGTCTGTATGATGTACCAGTAATGTATTGCAAAAATCCGGAACCTGTCCAAATGCATTTTTCAGGGTGTACAGTGGGAAATGTTATCAGTCAGCTTTGGCTGTGCAAGAATCCTTCCATGTAAATGGTGTAACTTGCAATATTTTACCAAAGGTCCCGTGAAATGCTCTAACCCCTATTGCTGACCTGGAATTGAGCGTGTCTGTGATCCAGCCTATTTCCAGGTCAGAAACTAAAAAGTTTGTGAAGCCCATTGGATGCCCATTAGTCAGATGAATGATTTGTTTGGATTAATCACAATCTGTACCATACTAAAAGTACCTTGTCTACTGTTTGTTTTATGTTGTTAACAATGCAAGCCAATATATAAAGGAATAAAACACAAGCTAGTAGCTGGGATCTGCTAAGAAGCATTTGATTAATTTAGGTGAAATAATCCCATGCACACTTCCCACACGCACCTAGAGACGTCACTGCAGTAACCCACAGACAACATCTTTTTAATCTGGAGCATTACTCATGTGATAGATTGTAGGATGCTTACAGCACATCATAGGACTGCTTTCCTACACATCATTCATACACTACT
Source organism: Acipenser ruthenus (assembly GCF_902713425.1). Classification (NCBI taxonomy): domain Eukaryota; kingdom Metazoa; phylum Chordata; class Actinopteri; order Acipenseriformes; family Acipenseridae; genus Acipenser; species Acipenser ruthenus. Next base: position 73,347,839 of record NC_081193.1, on the reverse strand, counting down.
CTGTAACAAGTGGTGGGACAGTACTCAGGCACAGGGTTACACAGAGCAATGTTGTTTCATTTTCAAATAACAATAGCAAGTCTGTTTTAACGCGTTCATAAATCAGCAGGTTTGGGAAGCTATTTTATAGCTATATATATATATATATATATATATATATATATATATATATATATATATATATATATATATATATATATATGTCTATTGGCAAAGGAATCTAGCGCCATAGCGCCAAATTTGCAAGCCGGCTAGAGATGTTAATATTAGAATGATATGAACAGGCTGTGCTAGAAATGCTATCTTGTCAGGCATAATATGACTTGAGTATTGAACGTATTATTATTATTTTTTTTATCATATTATCATATATTGTTATCATATTTTTTGCTATAAAGTTCTTGATAGATTGTTATGAGTTTTTCTCCATTAAAAAACAAAATAAACAAATATTTACATAAAAGTATTTTACTAAATAGTTTAAACGGTCTAAAACAAACATGTACAGATAAATCAGAGGCTGAAAACACAACCGATCGGTATACAGTGTTACAGGTTGTTACAGTAGTTACAGTAACCCCAAAATTCACCTTGTTTTGTTGTCTCAAGACGCATCGGTTACAGTGATCTTCTCAACCTTTATATTACTATCTGAATTTAGTTCAGACTTCAATTGGTAGAACGACTGCAAATACAATTGCAATTAATCTGGTTTGATTTACTGGCAATCCACTCTTGCTTCAGTAAATCAATTCCACTGATTTATTTGTAAAAAGCACAAACGAACGAGTATTTAGTTTCCTTGGTTAAGAACCTTGGACAACGCTCTTACGGTGGGCATTGGTAGTTGTTGTTTTTTCAAATAGCATTGACATTCTAATCAATTCAGAAACCTACCATTAAAAACTACAATTACCATTATCCTCAGCGGCCTGGCGCTCTTCGCCCAACTGGCGGCGGCAGAGGCGGACATAATGGCGTCGTGGTAACTAAGTACTGCTTTCACCTAGAAACCAGAGCCTCTATTCTCTAAAGCGTTACGTAAAAATATTAGCTTGACTACCCTTTGACTGATATGGACCCACGTTACATTTCTTCTTAGATGTGTTTCACAGAATAAGGCTTCTGTGCATTTTTTTTTTCTAGGAGCGATTTATTATTCTGTGCGCAATGGCAGTATTACAGTCCAGAGTCCCTCTCCTCCCAACCAACCGCTTTGAGATGAGGATTAAGGAGGGGGCAAGCGCTGAGAGAGGCTGTGGTTGGAAGCTATTTCGTTATTTTGCATTACAACGAAGTTAACAAAAACATTTGCATTTTGGGGCGTCTGTCGTTGACAGGAGCACCGCTAGTGGTACTAGTAGTTGAGAGAAGGCAGGTTTCTCCAGAGGTTCGTTGGTGTCATCTGAGGTTTACTGATCAGATTTATGAATGGCAGTCAAACATTGCGTTTGGCCTATTTCTTATATGGAAACTATGTATACGTAGTAATTGTGTTTTATGATAGGCTAGTCTTCTATTCTTCCAGTTGGTAGACAGTCCACAACCAGTTGTTTAATTTTAATTTTTTATATGCTGCATTAAATATGCACATATTTGAAATAGAGAGAAGAATTAATAAAAATGAGTTTTAACACGTGTCAATGTGTAGGAAGACGTTGGTTTAATAAAGAAGTAAATATATAGCTAAGTATTAAAACTGGAAAAGTTAATTGACAACAGCCAAGGACTGCTTGAATGAATATACCTAGCTGAGTGTAATTTTATAACACAGAACACGCAGTGACTTGAATGCCGTTTCATAAAAGGATGTAAATGTTGACCAATGTTTAGTGTTGTTCTATTAACGTTTCTTATGCATCTAGAGTGTTGATAGGAAAATATGCTTATAGTAACATGATTTTACGGATGCGAAGAATATACAACATTGCAGGCTTATTTCAGTCTCTTTAGGAATAGCGCTGGGGACAAGTGTTGTACGTTCGAGCCGTACTCTCTGTATAAGAACATCCTTAAGAGTTTATATATATATAAAATAGTCAGATATCATCATGGCGGATCGGACAGCTCCCCGGTGCCAGCTAAGATTGGAGTGGGTTTACGGGTACAGGGGCCACCAGTGCCGCAATAACCTGTATTACACCGCGGGAAAGGAAGTGGTTTACTTCGTGGCTGGGGTCGGTGTGGTCTACAACACAAGAGAACACAACCAGAAGTTTTTCATGGGACACAACGATGACATTATCAGGTAAGGAATGGGACTCCGTTTTAATACACACAATTTTACATTATTATTATTATTATTATTATTATTATTATTATTATTATTATTATTATTATTAAATATGTGATATACATTTTGTTGCATAATCGTGTGTTTACTACTACTAGACTGTGAATAGGACATTTTAGAATTTTGCTGTATTGTCAGAGCAAACCACCTTTTTAATCTCTCACTTTGTGATTGTGCGTTATGAATAATGAGATATTGCCATGTTGTCTATCTAAAGTTACTTTTTAATCTGTTACTCTCATTTTTTCGATACAAATGATTGCATTTGATTTCTTAAATTGTGATAGCTTATGTACATTTTTGAATGTTTTCTGTTACAAGTTTAGCATAAACATAATAAATTAATCTATTGTCTTTTTACAATTATGAATGAGTGAATAGTACATTTGTACTTGATGGCAGGTTTGTACTAAGGGTAATCCAATGAGAATTCATATTTCATTAATTGAAAGAAATATTTGACACTTAACTGTCTGGAATACACACCGATAATTAAGTACTGGAACCAGTGCTCGAATCCCCCCCCCCCCCCCCCACATAAACAGGTGGCTTCGGAATTTTTCTCAGAGGTGCTGCCATTTTTTTTTTTACAGGACATCGGTACCTTCTGTAAAAATTCAAGCGTCCTGTGTCTTTACTCCCGTGCAAATCGACGATGTATGTGTTATGTTAGAATTGATACAGGATTTCCGCGGTATTCTCCTCAAAGACTTTACAATAAACCATGATATAATATTAAAATTGATACGATATTCTACAGTTTCTATAGTCCATGCGCCAGGCCAGATATCGGTACCATCTGAGCTGGCAAAATCTCATTGTGATTTTTTTAAAGGTCTATGTCTTTGGATTATATTTTGATATTATAACCATGCCAGAGTGGCAGCTTAGTGGTAGTCTACAGCATCTGAACATATCCACCCTCAGAGTGACTTTTCCGCAACTGGATAGGCATTATGATGTATGAAAATGTATGAAATGATCAGTCTGGACTTTTCTGAATATCATTGCACATGTGCTAGACCAAGGAAACACATGTGTTGACACCATCAGACTATGAAATGTCATCAAAATAGTCTTGGAACTGAGATGTGGTCATTTAAATATGAAATTGCTCCTTGTTTTTTGACATTTTTCCAACACTGTTGGATTTATTTTGTTATAATTCAACCATAGACATGGCTATCACACTTGTATCCCATTGCCCTGTTATTCAAGTCAATGTGGTGCACGTGTGGCATTCAGAGAACATTTTACAAACAAATGAGGATACAATTATCCCTTTAACAGTTTTTTGAGAATGATACTTGAGACTCCAGTCTCCAGACATAAAGCTCACTAAATCAATATTTTATTGTTATGAACTATAAACATGAACTTATTAATGTGTTTAGAATAATGTAACTGCTACCAACATGTTTTAACCTCTTTAGTTTGGTCAATGTTACCCTGTATAAAATGCTGTGGGAGTACATGTGTGATGGACTGGTTCGTTTACCGCAGCTGAAGCAGGTAGGCAGGCAGGGGAGGGGCATAATGGAAGCACGGTGAACACGCCACACTGGCACGCAGTATTTATTAACTATAACACGGTTATCACGGTTATCATATCAAAATACAATCAATAGACATAGACCTTTACAAAAATCACAACGAAATTTTGCCACCTCTGGTGGTACCGATATGTGAACATTCTGATCTTGGCCCATGGACTAATAACCAAATTGGGGATCGGGGGAAAATACAAAACAATGTTATGTTTTGAACGGTGTATTTGAAGATATGTAGGGAAATACATATCACTCAAGGGACGAAATGGTTATTCTGGATTTTGAAAAAGAAGGTACAATGAACATAGTTATTTACACCCGGTTCACTGTTTAAAAATCATGCACAGAAGCGCGTTATCTGGCTGCAACATCGCATTTCATTTTGAATTTACCGACTTTTCTTGATGAAAACGAATCCACGTCTGGGAGGTTACTAGACGTCCTCCGCTTTCTACCAACTCTGAGGACACCTGATTTTCAGTCCAGTGCGAATCATGCTTAAGAATAACACATACAGTAGAAGCCCGTTCATCCGAACAGCTTGGGGGATATAGAAATGGTTTGTATTAATGAGCGTTCAGACGCAGGTTTACAAAAACAGCAATACATATTGTACTCTAAAGGTCTATTTAAAAATTAGCATTTTTCTCATAGCCCCAAACACTGTGTTTCCTGAGTGTTATAACGTCACTCTCCGAAGCACATCTGACAGCGGTACTGAAACATTCTATACAAATACAATAAATGTAAAACTGATTCAAATCATATATATATGGTAAGACTAGTGTTTCAAACATATTTTAACTAAAGGTCTTCATGAACTTAAATAACAAACATGCACATACAGCGCTAAAGTGTACTGTAACAGTTACATCCCTGCTGTTTTTATTTGTTTATTGTTAATAAATACAGTATTGTACACTAATATGGAAATTTAACTTAACTGTTTTTAGTTGTTTTTAGGCTTCTTGTTAACAACAGAAAAGTAGGACAGTACCCCACTACGCTTTTTATCAGACATTACAAATGATGCTTTTCCAATGAGCACGCAGAGAGGTTGACTGTCCGTGATGGTTGATGTGAGGCAGCGTGAGTTTGCTTGCGCAACGTGCGGAACGAAGCAACGGGTATATTCTTTGATACATTTTCGCATATGTGTGGTCAGATTCGAACATAGTTTGATGGAAAAGAATCATATTTATTGTCAAAAAGGTTCCAAAAGGTGCCCGAACCCCGTTCTGGCTACCAAAAAAATTGCCGGAGCACAATACCGGTGCGTTCAACCACTGTCTGGAACCAAAAATGTATTATAGTGCCTGGTCCTTTAAGTTGGAATTTTGTGCAAAACAGACACAGTGTAGTATAATGCATCATTCTGAACATCTTAGCTATTCATTATTTTTTGGAGAACAAATAAAATAGGAGTCTTTTGATTTTCTCATACCAAACAATGTACGCTTAAGGTGCAGTTTAGCCCCCTTTGAAGATCATTATACAATAGCAGTCACAATGACATGATTTACCCAAGCAACATGGACACAGTAAAGTGTTACACAAGCCAGTGCAGTGGTAATGAGAACCATCTGTCTAGGTGAAAGACTCCACACAGGTACCCTATACATATGTGTGTTTGTGTGAGGGTTTGTAATTGTGTTGGCTGGCAGGGTGTTGAAAGACATTTTAAATCTCTCTGTGAATGAAACTGAGCTGTCAGGTGCTGTGCTTCACAGCAGCATATTGGCTATAATTTGAAATATATTTTAACAAGAGTGCTCCATTCATGCTTGAATAGTGTAGATGAAAGAGTGAAAGTGTAAGACAGGTTAAAAAAGACAATACGTTAGGCAGTAGATTTGAAAGCCTTACATTAAACACAGGAAAATCACAGAATATTCAGAGAGTTTGAATGATTTCTCACTTCTTTACCATTTAAAGGGGCACATACAATTATTACAATTTATATAAAACCTTACAGTAGATTTGAAAGCCTTACATTAAACACAGGAAAATCACAGAATATTCAGAGAGTTTGAATGATTTCTCACTTCTTTACCATTTAAAGGGGCACATACAATTATTACAATTTATATAAAACCTTACAATAGATTATCTGGTTCAGAACTGAAATGCTTTGTGTGCTTCAGTCAGTGTAGGGTAATGTACCTAATATATTATTCAGTGTCTTTTTTAACTATAAAAGAATGCAGTCATTGGAAAAAAAGGTTGTTGCTGTCTTTATTTGAACTGAAACCCATTTAGAAAAAAGTACAATGTTTAACTCACTCTTTTTTTGTTTCTTTTTTTACTTTTTGCTATATATAATCTTGAGGATTCAAACCCCCTAATGGCAAGCCTGCATTGTATAAAAAGGAGTGAGTCAGCTGAAAATGCAGGCACTTCTGTGACAGGAGACCTGTACACATTTGAAAAAAAAAAATGATAGATGTTCTCTGTCATCCTTACTCAGCTGAGGATATGAGTGACATGCATTGTCAGAAGATAAATTAATTGATGTATCAACTTGAAATCCAGGCTGCTCAATGTCCAAGTTCAAAGCTTAATAATTTATAAAAATGTCTAAACTTGCCTTGAATTGAATTTGGACTTGGAATGATCTGACTACAGTGAAGCTCTGCCACTTCATCTCAGTTTCTGTTTATATTCCACAAAGAGTACTGTGAAACCATTGCATCATGTTGACTGCTGAGAAGTACAGCAACAGCAAAGGAAGCTGCAATCAACTACCATAGCAACTGTGCAGATAGCTTGTAATTATCCTGGGAAAAGAGCCAGTTTCGAAAACATCGCTGCATGTTTTTTAACACAGTGTGTGATGCTCAAAAATGCTGACAAAACATTACTTATAAACCTTGCCACTTTTAATGGCTTATTGCAGTACTGTGGCTAGGTTTTTTTGTAAGTTGAATAATATTACTGTGGAGATTTTGTAAAATGCGAGTGGTGATCATTTTTCACAACACAGGAACGGAGACCCTGATTGGAATAGGTACCCAGTCGGAAATTCCCAGTGTTTCCTTGTTTGATACTATATGATATTTTTCTCACAACTGCTCATGCTTTCCAAGAGGAGCTGATACAGTCCTAAATGTCTAAAACCCTAAATGAATCTAACTTCTGTAAACCTGCACACCTCTTTATATTCCAGTAGAAAACCAGTAGGCCTAAATATGTGTTCCAATTCCCAACTCTTGCTGGTCACCAGCTCACAATCTGTTGCTTGGTTTTTCAGTAGTGTCTATTATAAGAAAAGTTGGAAACTATGCTAAGTAGTTGTTGGTGGTAACCTATGAAGATTTCAAATTTGTATGAATTGAACAGTTTATTATAGAACCCTGGTACCTCTGCTAGTCATCAAGTTATTTAATAAAAGCAACATAACTGCAACAAGATCACACCTTATGAGAATGACTGCTCTGTTGTCCACCCTCTTTTTTGTAAATTCATTATTAATTACAGTACAAGAAAAATATAACTGACTTCTTCACCTTCTACAGTGAGTTTTTCAGCCTCTCTGGTAGCAATAGTGTATCCCAAATGTTGCAGCTTTCTTACATTTTTATTGGAACTGTGAAAGCGAGCAACATCTTATTGTCATATGTTATTCATGGAAGGACAGTGCTAAGATTAATAGGCAGCCTTTGTCTCTGTAGTCAGCCTGACAGTAATGATTTTAGGGGCAATTAAACAGAAAATTAGCATGGGAGAGACTTTGAAGTGTATGAAACCAACGACAGTCAGAGAAAGTACTTCATCTTAAAGACGTTAGTTGCTATGTAGTTATCTAGTTTTTCTACCTGTACACTATGTTTGTATGGGTTACAATGCATTTTATAGTGGGTGTGTCACAACTTAAGTTAAATACTGTTCAATGACATATTTTATCTTGACCTCTGGCTTTGTCAGTGTAACTGCCATGAACAATGAACATCAGAATGAAAAGGGCCTGTAAATCTTGAAAGCTGCAATTTCAATGGCAGTGTTCAATTTAACATCTATAAATAGTGCTTCTAGTTTTTAATCAGTTTAATGTTTATTAAAATAATAATTTTTTTAAATTAATGCATTTTTGGTTTTTGAAGTTTTAAGGGTCAGAGGCGGAAGGATATTTAATGTTTTGCCGTAGATCACATAGTCTCATTGCTGCTAGACCTTTGGAGTGTTACGACAAGTGATTGAGACCTATAGCAAATGGAAGTGAACAACAGGTATACCATTATTTTGTTAGCCACAACAACTTCAAATTGTTGTTTAAAAAAGAAAGGCAGCACTTTAACTGGATGTGCATGTTTAAGCTGAGGTTCTAGTAGGATAAGGGTTTTGAATATCCTCTGCTATATTTGAAATACTGACATCTGACACCTGTAATCGCAGGATACTAAACCACTCCCAATCAATGCATGGCAAGGTACAGTACATTATAAGATTAGGCAGCACTGTATGTTAATTAGTACAGGCACTTGAGTTTGATTTATTTTTAAAATGTATTTGGTATTATTGGTAGGGCTGTCAAGCGATTAAAAAAAATTAATCGTGATTAATCTTGCGATTAAAAATGTTAATCTTAGTTAATCTTGGTTTTAATCGCATATTTAGTTGATACAATTACTGCATGCATCTCATTTGTTTGTTTTATTACTGATGCTATTATTATTATTATTATTATTATTATTATTATTATTATTATTATTATTATTACTATTATTATTATTATTATTATTATTACCTCTATAAGGCCTTTTAAGAGACACATTTTGATAAGGAGACAGCATGTACACAACAAAGTAGGTGCCCTTGGGTAGTTAGTGACCCTGTGAATAGAGCCCATTTGTCTCTTTGCTGTATGAAATGTGCTGTTGTTTCTTTCATTTCTCAGTTGTTTTGTGACCACATTTCACAATATTACAGTCGTTCAACCTTGCTTGTCCTTTTTGAAAGGAAGGCTTCAGGGCATCGAGCTGGTTGTGGCTACAGTGCTGTTGTACTGCGTGTCTGTCATTGTCACTCTGCTACTGTCCGGACATGGTTCTCCTTTAATAGGTGACCATTTCTACCTATCCCTCCAAAATGGATACATTGGTTCAGCAAAGTTCTTTGGTGTAACTGTGGCTTGACAAACAGAAAAGGTAATACAGTAGTTCTGTGTAGGTTATGCAAAAATAACCTTTAGTGGGTTTTTGTTACCCACTTCACATGATCAGTCAATCAGCCGTGGTCCATAATATTGTAGGTCATATGGGCAACAATGCAATGCAAACCCTCTATCTGTAATGAGACAATGTATGAAATACAGCTATCTGGTTGAAGCTTTTCTATTTCTCAAGTGATGACCAATTTTACCTTTTATTATTACCCTCTGGGGATATAGTTGAGGGTGTGAATGTACAATTTGTGCGTATGTAACCCTTTAGAGTTTCACATAGCTGCTAGATCTAACCGCTATCCAATGATGATGTGACTTGCTGAAGAAAGTTATTGACAATATCATAATCTGGGGGTTTGTGGAGGTGTCTGTCTGGATACACATCATGTTGTCGTGAGGCCTATAATTGCTGTAATTTGTTAAGCAACAATGGCGGGGGATGTGCAGTATGTTACTGAAAATAGTTAGTTAAAAATCTTTTAACTTGCTACAGAGATCGACTTTCAAGCAGTAATGTTAAAATCTAAAATAGAATTAAAAAACAAAAAGTAACAAGGTATACAATAATGCAGAACAGCCTCCTTGTGTCAGAGCCTTATAGGACCCTTCAAAAATCTTGTGTTTTTCTAAGGTCAGGATGGTGACTGATTCTAGACAATAGCAGATGAAAAGGCAACTGATTGTTTGTCTAGATACTGTTGAACAAATAACCTTGGCTGGCAAGTCTCTAACACACATATACCCCGTTTTCACAAGCCATGTTTAACCCGACTTTGAGGACGTTTTGTAGTGTAAACGCAGCTGTCCTAGGTCCAGCCTATTGTAGATCCAGCCGTTCTAAAAGTGGCCGGCTCCAGAGTGGACTGTTTTTTGCTCAACAGTGAATGCAGTGGTCCCTGAGACGACTCACGTTTGCCACGTACACTCGTGGGCAATGCCCCCATTGTCAGCGTCAAACAGGCACAGACAACAGCAACAGGAACCTGGGATTGTTACTAGGACAGCAGAACCAAAAAATATCTTGGACAGAACGCTGAGAGAGACAGAGGCAGAGGATTTCAAAATACAAACAGACTTTTATATTTGTGATATAATGTGAAAAGACTATTTAAATGTGTATAAATTCATGTGGGATAAATGTGAAACTAGCCTAGTTGCAGCGAAACTTTATTGTCAGAAATATTATTTTTCACACATATCTACAAACGTAACCTGTGATCATATTTTGATACGTGTCATTATGAGGAAATGTTCGGTTTTGTGGGTATCCGTCTAGAATTAAACAAATCATTACAGTAAACACTATTATACGATTTAAAAAATAGGCTTTATTTTGCAATGTGCATCATTGTAAGTGCCGTGATGTGAATATATGTATAAGCACTAGCTTCAGGTCCAAAAGCACTTTACTTTCAAACAAAGGACTATTCACCTTCACCCCTGAAAGGAAATCTTTGGATTTAAGAAAGGCTTTATTTTTTAAACTGTATCATCAATAGTATCGTAATGCTTTATTAGTATATGGTAAATATTGTAGCGTGCACAGGGGAAGGCAGCAGTTGGGCTGGTAGGTGACGTAATCACACACAAAGACATAAGCCCGATATACGCTTCTTGCAAAGGAGCCGGCTCTTTTGTACAGCGGTATCGGTGCTTTGCTTCAGTGTGAGAGGTCCCGGGTTCGCGCCCGCCCTCCGCCTGTGTGTGGATTGCCTCACCCTGTGTGATGCGCCTGCCTGCGGGAACCAAGATCACCACATTGGTGACAGAAATGGGGTGCAGGTACCCCGGTACGCACTCGCCGGACTGTAGCCTGGTTAGAAAGTCCAGGGCGGACTTGAGGTTGGCAGGGGAGAGTGTAGAGTGTAGCGTGCACTGGGGAAGACAGCAGTTGGGCTGGTAGGTGACGTACTCACACACAAAGACATAAGCCCGATATACGCTCCTTGCAAAGGAGCCGGCTCTTTTGTACAGCGGTATCGGCGCTATGCTTTAGTGTGAGACGTCCCGGGTTCACGCCCGCCCTCTGCCTGCGTGTGGATTGCCTCGCCCTGTGTGATGCGGCTGCCTGCGGGAACCAAGATCGCTAAAATATATTTCAGTTCTGGGGGGAGAACGTACACTATTGAAAGTCATAGATATTGCTTTTTAGCTATTAAACAAATGAGTTGCTTTTGTTGAATAGCACAAATAAGTCTTTTTCATGTTTTTTTTTTACTGTAAGTTTTTTTTTATTTCATTATTTTACGGCATTTCACTGTCTAAAAATAGGTATTTAAAGATATTTTACGATTAAACAATATGTATTAAAGCCGAAAAATAGCGTTGTCACATTCAACATTTATCATTTTCTCTAGCTATTATGCAAAGATAGAGGCTGTGTGATCCAGTGGTTAAAGAAAAGGGCTTGTAACCAGGAGGGCCCCAGTTCAAATCCCATCTCAGCCACTGACTCATTGTGTGACCCTGAGCAAGTCACTTAATCTCTTTGTGCTCCGTCTTTCGGGTGAGATGTAGTTGTAAGTGACTCTGCAGCTGCTGCATAGTTCACACACCCTAGTCTCTGTAAGTCACCTTGGATAAAGGCGTCTGCTAAATACACAAATGTTCTTAAATATTTAAATGCTTACCTGAAACACAGTAAATGCTAAATTGTAGAATATTTATGTCCAAATTTTTAAAGACATCCTATTTCCCCATCAGTGAATTATCAAACAAAATAAAACATAAATAGATGTTCAAAATAACAACAGACACGTGACATATGATAATCCTAAACCAGCTCAGGTCCGTGTTGTAAGTGTAAATGCACCAATGGAGTAAGAGCGTCAAGAATACCAAGGAAATAAGAAAAACGATTTTCAGTTGTTTTGCTTTGAGCTAATTTTGCACTGCTATAACTTTTCATAGCTTTGCTCTGAAATACTATTTTCAAAAGCCTTTTTTTTAACTGGTGCAACTGAGTAATCAGTTGCACCACTGGCGCCATTGCTCTTTATCTCAGTTTTTCTGAGGTCCAATTCTCAATCTGAAAAGAAGAGAAAAAGAGTCCATTAGCGCCACTATTTTACACCTACTTTATGGTGATGTAGAAGGGGGAGCAAACAGGATTATCAATGTAAATCAGTTTGGACTGTCCACACTGGCTTTCTATTCAATAGCTAAATCACAAGCTGCACTTTTAAATGCATTCATTTCACCATTTCCAAAATTAGCTACTACAGGATGTTCGAGGGAAGCTGGTATGTTTTGTTAAAACATGGAAACTTCTCAAAATATTTCATATGACATTTGCAAAATATATAACTAAATTATTGAATAATAATAATTATTCCCTTTTGTTCAGTGTACCGAGCATTTTTTTATTTGAAATTGCCCAGGCTACCATCAGCCAGAGAGCCCTCCGGTACGGACGTTCATAATACTCAATGTTCAATATTCTGGGGTCCCAAATATTGGTCTCATATTTTGTATGATTTCATGGTCTCATGTAAAGCAAATAACATGTTTCACAGTGGAATTTTGTTTTCTCGTACCAAACCTACCAAAATAGCCTGTACGTAGCTTACACTTTTAATTTATACTGGTACTTTTTAAAATGATAATTAATAAAGGAAATACTGCATTTGGCTTTAAACCCCTTGTATGGTCCCATACATGTTACCTTAACATACTGATTTTTAAAAATAACCATTCAACTGCAAGCTGCATCTTCCACAAAGCATTAGAGAGGTCGATCTTTTCAAAAAGCTGGATTACTTGAACTGTGGAGGAGGAAGGAAACGGAAAATGCAGAATATTCTCGTACTTTCCAGTAGTCTTATCGCCTCACATGACCCATAAATTGTTATTTTCACAGAACAGTTACTACATTGTACCAGGCTATCCTTTGTATTCTACTAAGAAACTTTGTAACCTCAAGATCATACATCCTTGGGACACTAACGTTCTAAAATTTCTCAGATTCCAGTATCACATACACATCATAAAATATTGTGGGCCAGCTTGTCTTAAATGCCAGGTTTGTTTAATAAAGCAATGTTAATTTGTCTTATTGACAGGTTCTTTTGGGCCTATGTTACTATACCATTTATATCAATTGTATAGCACCCTCTATTTAGATCATTAAAGTCTCATAAGCATGGAAGTCTCATTAGTGTTTTTTCTGTTATAATATGAAAAATTAGGTTAGTTGGAGCCAACATATTTAGATAAATTGAATAGACCCAGTCTCAGTTTATTTATTTCATATGACAATAAAAATAAAAATAAATGTCTTGATCCTTAGTATTTATCTGCACCGTCTCAACCTGCACCCCTCAACCTAACTTACCAATTTACCTCTGTCATATCTGTCAACCGAACTATTGGAAGGTAAATCTATATAATAAATACAATATTCTGTGTTAGGAGAGAGTCAGGATGTGTTATATCGCTATAGCAAGGTTATCAATAAGTAATACAATTTTATGTTTCTTTATTTGCATAAGTGCAGTATCGGTACAGTTTAAAAAAATATATATGGACATTTTTTGGAAGCGTGTCTGTCTACATGGAAAGGGACAGCATAAGAGACAGAGAAAGGAAGATTTATAGAAAACAACTATAAAAACTGTTGCAACTTCCCTGACTGCAAAAAATGGCTGCAAAAAAATTTTCAGGTGGAAAATAAGGAAAGGGAAGTTTATTGTAAGACCAGGTTTTTGTACAGTAGTTCAAAGTAACATTACAGTTCAAATGTAAGGCTGTAGTTAATGCATACCTAATAAGTTAGCATTAAAGTACAGTATTTATTAAAAGCACTCATGACTTCAAGGTAAAGTTGCACTTTACTCACCCAAAATACATTTTATCCACATGTAAGGATAAGCGCAGTGCAAACATTTGTGGCTGCAAAATCCAAATTGCCTAGCGGCCAGGTAATTATTTTGCACTTTGACCTGTGTAAGCTGAAGAGCAATACAAATTACTCAACACGCACAAATAATGAGCTGCAATCATAGTAATGAGGGTCGCAATGAGTGCTGTCTGTGCATCAGGCTATTTAACGGCTGCACTTACAGCCGAGTGGTGAGATGAATTAGGAGTACAGAGAACAGTAGGTGCTGTATGAGATTTGTGGAGCACGAAAATAAAACCAAACAAAAAAATATATATCAGAGGAAGGGCAGCAAAGTCCTCTTGGTGCACAAAAAAGAAAATACATTATCTGAGGAGGAGCTGATAAACCTTAGGGCTGAGGTCAGTCAGCATGAAATGTAGTTATTTGGAAAAGCCTCAGTAAAAATCAGTTATGCTGCCAAAGAGGCCATATGGTCCTCTATAGTGGAGAAAGTCAATATCGGTGTTACCAGGAGGACAGACAACCAGATGATGAAAAGGTGAAATTCAGCTATTAGGTCTAGGATGAACTGCGGATTGAAACGATAACGCCTTACCACTGCATCCTCCAGCATCCCAAACAAAGTGACCCTGGGTTTGAATATGCAGGGTCTTCTATGTCTTGCCCTTTTCCTCTGAAGGTTTTCCTGCCTGTCCTCAACAAAAGCCAAGCGTCGCTGCATCAGGAAGTGTACCACAGCAGCCATCCTGAAGCCAGTGACAGGTCTCTGATGTGTGGTTTTATACAGCTCTTAATTACTCACTTCTGCAATGCTTTGCACCTTGTAAGAGGCGGTGCAAAGTTTTTGGACGGTCAGCAATTGCCCAAGTGCAAGGCAAAATCCTTACATTTCATAATGTTTGCACCCGCTTAGCATTCCAGATTCCTGCCCAATTCCATGCTGTTTTCTTCATTTGAAAACCATTCTTTACATATGCCGCATTTTTAGTGGCTGCTAAAGTCCCACTTTATGGTCGCTAAACACGGTTTGTGCGTGCAAAACGCAGATTTTGGCCGCAATATATGGGTGTTTTGCAGCTACAAATGGCATGTTTACTGATCCTGAATTCAAAAATGTAATTATCACAGGTTTTAGAAATTAAAATGTAAAATGAAGCACAAACTAAAGTATGCATGCCTTTTTCCCTCAGCATGCTAGCCTCACAAAATCCCCTCAGTAACTCTGTATACTTGCTCTTGCTTTTGTGTTTTGTGATTTCCTTGATTTCTTTGTTAATTCTCTCTGGAGGCTTTGCTTTGCATTGCTACTATTTATACATTAACCCTCTCACATTATTTGGTTTGTTTTCCCCTTGATTTATTAACCCCCCACACCAAAAAATAGTGTTATTCATCCCCACGTGTTGCTACAACTGTTTAAGTAGCGTACCTGTAATTAGTTTTTTCATTGTTAACGTCCTGACAACTTTTTACACTTATAACTTTAAAGTCTCTTTCAAAACTCTTTTCAAAATGTTATTGCTCTTCCTGCAGTGATTTAGAGGACAGATCTCAAACCCAGTGCACTAGAGTGGCCATTTTGAAAAGAGCTTTGAAAGAGGCTTTAAAGTCGTCAGAATGTTAACAACGAAAAGAAAAATTACAGGTGCATTATTTCAACAGTTGTAGTAACATGTGGAGACGAGTAACGCTGTATTTTCTCTGAACCCCTATACTCTTTAAGCCACTGTAAACTGGAAAACTTACAATCCATCTGTTTAAAACTCACCGAAGTCTATTGTGTTGATAACTGTGGCAGATTTGATGCTCTTAATTAAAAGCATATACTGTATGGAGTACTTTCTTTCCAGTACATCCATCATACTAAACTAGATCACTGGATTATTAGTTCTTCTTCAGAGATGGGAGGTCAGTGACTAAGTGTATGAAATTATGTACATTTTTTACTGGTTGGCATTCTGCCTCTGGAACTAAAAGAGCAAATAGAGGCATAGTTATTAAGATATGCTGCTGTTATCATTGGAGCATTGTAATTAAGAGCTACTGTATACATCATTAAAACAGACCCCACACTTTTTTGATTATTATTTAGTATCTCTTTTTGGTAACACTTTTTAAAAAATAATCTAAATTTCATAATAATTCCAGTGGAGTAGTTCTTATTCTGATATTAATTTGTTGGAATTCATTATGAATTTATACAGTATATTAAAGCTATCAGGAGAAGAATATATTGAGAGAATCAGAATCTGAGGAATAAGGAGGTGCTGACAGTACCTAACATGTAATACAGTATGTCATTTTGAAATATATTTTACAGAACGGAATATCCAATTGTGATAAGGCTTTGTTAGGACATTGTTTACTATGGTATTTTTCTTCCCTCTGGGAACTAAGTGAAATTAATCTGTCAAACATACTTAGCCAAATGCTCAATGAAAACAAATCACACTCCAATCTGGGATAGTGCCAGGCTAATAACTCATGTTCCTAATTAGAAGGAGTTATCATGGACTGGAAATTAGAAGACAAAATGCCCATTCTCTTATTTTAGAAAGGACTTCTCCCTTGAATGATTCATGGTCCTTAATAAATTAAAACTGCACACTAAATAATCTCTTCAAAGTGAACCCTGCTATAAGCAGAAGCCCTACCTAATGTTAATGACAGTGAATACTCTCACCTCCTGGTTACACAATCCTTTCCAGTAACCACAGACTCCAATTTGTACCTCCAGTCATTTGCATAAAACTAAAATGTTGCACTCTCTTAATATAGGACTAGCATAATTAAACTGTTTTGCAGAAGAATAGCAGTATGTTCTTAGACTATCAACTCAGTTTCAGAAAAGTTCAGCTTGAAGAAATCAGATTTAATCTACCCGTGATGTCTTAAAAATTAGACATACTGTTACTTGTAGCCTATTTTGTAGTAGTATTGTGTACTACTGTATAGAGAGTCTGAAGAGGATATTAAATGCATTTTACTTTTAGTAGCCTCTTTGAACAGATACAGTAGATCTTTAAACCCTTTAAGAACATCTTCAGTGAGGTAAATGAATAGTAGCATTAAGAGTTGGTATCAATGCAAAACGCTGTAAACATGTCATTTGTATACAGGAATTATTTACTGTGTAATTTCCTTCTTGATTTATTATGCCAGCTCTTATATATATATATATATATATATATATATATATATATATATATATATATATATATATATATATATGTGTATATATATATATAGCACTTGCTGAAATAAATTACAAAAATTAATAGTTCATATTGAGTGCTTCACTTACTGTAAATGCAACAGTGATTTTCCAACTCATTTTTAACTTCATATCTATACCTCCCTATGGTTGTTCCAAATGAAAGTGTTCTATTATTTATAGTCATCTGAAATACTCAGCTCGTTAATTGCTATCATTTATCAGGCTGTCTGTGGGGCTGAAAGTGCTTCAAATCAGTAAAGACACACTTTACAATAATACACAGAATATTCAATCCTTAATGAAATGAATGTAAGGATGCCAAAGTATTACAAACATTTGATACTGTTATGCACATAATGCTTAATACTGCATATATCAATACTGTTTATGTGTTATATGATTAAATTAAAACTAGAATCTCTCTTTTTTTCAATTAAAATCTAGGACCTGAAAAAAATGACAAAAGCACTTGTCATAAAAGTCATTGAGTGTACTAGACAACCGTCTACCTCGCTAGCATAAAAAAATAGATTATATTGACACTGTTATCCTACACTCCTACACCCTGTAGTTATTGCTTCAGTATATGCCATGGTAAAGTAAATACGTTGTTTACCAATGCAGTATTTTGCAGTATTTGATGCCATATTTAACAATGGTCCACAGATCAAGACAATTAAGTCATGAGTGTTTAAGCCCTTAGATTAAAAGATTATTCATAGTGTAAATTTAGTTTTTCATTGCATGCACTGAAAAACCTAGTGACCAAGGCACTACATAATCATGATCTAATCAAAATTTGAAACCATTCAGTAGTATAGTATAGCATGTGTGTTGCTAAGTTATGAGAGATAACAGTTAACAAGTCAACCCAAGGGAAATCATTAGTGACTGTTGGGCAGAGTGGCTGATAGAATCATGTAACTGGTTATTACTGGTACACTCTATGGCTATTTCCATTACTTTTTTGTGACATTTTTTATCTCTGGTTTCTTGTCTTACAGTAGTGTGCAGCCTGTTTTATCCTTGGCTATCTATTCTTCCAACTTTAATAAGTATCTTGGTTGCAGAGGCATTTTGAATTGCATAGATTTATACCAGTCTTGTGTCAATTCACTAGACTTTCACACTTCACGGAAGATGTGATAAACCATTTAATTTATATGTAGCTTTCTTTATTTATCTTCTCCCTGATTATGTTACAGTACAGTTCTGAGCAAATTCAAACTATACAACCTTAACATTTAGCATCCAAAATAGTCAGCATTTCTTTAAGCACCTGTTTCATTTAATTTTAATAATTTATTTTATAATATCAGTTACAGTAAGGCTGCTCTGTGTAAGTATTTTTGTAACAGCACTTTCTGCATTTGTATGGTATCTTGTGTTTTTTTGCACAATACAAAGACCCTGATCCTGTGTGTATCAGTTATGTGATGCTTTCCAATTGTGTGTATTCTGTGTGCATGCATACAATAAATATTTATGCTAATAACTATTTGACAGTTGGGGGAACAGTTCAGTGCACTAAAGTGTTACTTTAGTGTGTTTGCCCTTTGCACTTCTGTTCATGTCCCTCCAGGAGACGTCACATTTTATGATGAGGCTGTGGCAAGTTTCCAGATGCTGATTTTTACTAGCTGTGGAAGGGTCAGCTTACAAGGTGGAATGGAAGATTCTCTACTAAAAGGGAGCATTATAAGCTACTGACTGGTGTAGCACTGGGATGGACCTACAGTACATCTGCTCCAGCCCTGTGTCACCTACCAGATATCACTCATACTTGCATTCATTATATTAAAGGAGCCCCGTGACAGAGAGGCAAGACGCATTTCAATCCACAAGGATACCTATTGTATGAAAGGCACTATTTGTGTCAAGTTAATAGTGACTATGGTTGTTTGTTGAACTGTATTTTGTGCAGAGTTGAAAAATATTAGTGAATTTAGGTTATCACTTTGCACAGTGAAACTGGCATCAGTCTCCAGGGTCTCTTTTGTTATTATTAGCTCGCTCTGATTTGATTCCTGCTAAAAATAGTATGGCATTTTTTGCTGTGCAGATGGTGGTTGCCCTCAGGAAGCTGCTAGGAAAGCACAGGTGTTCACACCAGTATTAGGGATGAGATTACTGTATTTAAAAACTAATAAACTTGGCTAGTGTATTGGATTCCAAACAAAAAATAAAATAAGAAATGTGGTGTGCAGCGAGACCTGTGATTGAATCATATGTTTTTCCGGTTTACCACATTTATATTGTTATTTTACTGGGTAATCAAAAGACATCCGACTGAATCTGAATTGCATTAGCGTGACTCTATGATGCAAACTTCCTGTGTCGTGGGTCAGTTCCACATCAGATATTATTAGCTCTATGGGAGAGAGGACTATTTCATGACCCAGAAAGGTAAACTTTGCATCTGGAGAAAGACCAAGCCTAAAGCTACAGTATAAAATTCAGAGTACCGGTACAGTCAAGCCATTCCATGTGCATTGTATCTTGAGAGAGTGGGAAGAATAATATGATGCAAATTGTGTGTATCCCAAGCTGCAAACTGTATATTCCAAGAGTTTCGTATTTTTTAAGCAGTTTGCTTTTAAACCTTTGAGGCACAAGGGGCATGCCCCACGAACTTTCTTATTTTTGCAATGAGGTGCACGAAACAGGGTTTCAAATTTGCTGAAAGGTTGGATTTGGATATCCAAAGTGTCTGTTCCCTCATGATGCTTGAGTCACACTCAATTGTTTTTTCAGAAGAAACCGTTTGAACAACCACTCAATTCCTTGTGTACCTTAAGGGGTTATTAAAAATACTAATAAACTACTTATTGTGTTTCCATTATCCTTCCTATGAAGTTCTTAAAACAAACACAGGCTTAATCACAATACTATAGATTTGCAGAGTACATTATAGTATACTGGTTAATGCAATTTTTTTTTTATTTGTAATAAATTCACTAAATATTGGAACACAATATTAAGAGTTCTTAAGGTATATTACATTTAAATCTCTACACAACAACAAAAAATGCTTTTGTCACTTAAGTTTTGAGTCCTGTTAAAAGGGTGAAACTAGAGAGACAGTAGGTCCTGGTTTCAAAACTCTGCTCAGCCAATGACAAACATATGTGACAACCAATGTAGGCTGATACATCTTGACATGGTTCTTAAGTAAATTCCTAACATGTACAATAAGCCTACAGTATTTATTCTTGGTAAGTTGGTTTGTGATCAGTATCAGATATATACAGTAAAGTACTGTGCTTAATATTGATCAAACATAATTAAAAAGGCTGCAGGCAGTATGCTCTTTTGAACAAGCAGGCCGCTGCAGACCTTTACAGTATCTAAAACAGCAACTTTCCGTGCATCTTGCTATACAGAGCCATCACGCTTCAGGCTTATAAAAAATGTGTATTAATTTAATCAAGAGCTCAATTCCCTCCAGGAGTAGTGCTATTTTAAGCATTTGTAGGCGTTGCTGACATTCATTTACATAGAACTGTATGTCAAGAGTTGCAATAAAAAAAACATGTTGCAGTCAGTGTTTTTATAAACTGGTCTGCTTAAAGTAAGGTTAATATCCTAGGTGTATACCTGTGTGTTGTATTTGAATATTTCCAGCACTCTGTCACTCTATTAAGTAGTTAACTTAAGATGTTTGTAGCCTGGGATTTTATAGTCTTATCACATATTTTATATCAATTCAGTAATTGACATCACAGGAAAATTGCTTTACAAAAAACAGGGAATTCAGTCCTGGTAAAATACATTTAACAAATTAACCCTATACTGCTCAAAATTGCCTTTATTACTTTGAATAACTGTTATTTCAGTACCAGTAACCACATTACAACTACACAAATCATATTTTGCCGGAGTAGCTGTCTTCATGACATTCTGTGACAAAATGAATTGTGGTATAAAATGGTACATTTTAAATGTATTGTAGCATTGTCTTTAAAGCTAATGCTACATTATCCACTTACAGCCCAGTACCTACATTTACTGTTTACACCATTTCATGCAAAACATTGTACTGTACAAGACTAAGAGCTTGGAGGTTAAAAAAGGGTAAATAATATAGCCTACATACTGTCTAGAACAGGCTGCTTACAGTACATCATGTACAATGTGTCCTTAGCATTCAAACTGCAGATCAACACAGCTATTATTACATTTTATGGCATTATAAACTAATATTTAATTTGACATTAAAAAGATTGGAATTCACAAATGCCCCTTGTGACAGCAAATTGTGAATGTGGCTAATGAACATGGAAAAGACCTAAAGGCATGGCATATCGGTTTCTATAAAGTAGCTGTGGTTCCTTGTCTTTTTTTCTTTATTTCTGATTATAATTCTATATAAGACCTTGGGATTGTTTATGAAATATATAGGGAATGTGGATAGTGTAACATGAACTACATAGAACAGGCAGATGGTCAATAAGGTCACATGCTAGAGATCACTGTCAGGTTTAGACAATAGTATTTTAATGCTTGACTGTATTTGGTACCCTTGTAGTTATCTGATGTCCTAAAGCTTTGTGTGAATGCTTCTTATCTGTAATAAAAAAAAAAGTGCATGTAGCTGATTAACCCACACTTATTTCTTCATTGTATCTAAGGGAACTATTTTGCAAATCATCCTATTGCAGGCTTATTAAGAAAATAAAGCATAGCTTGGGCATCATCATTATACTAGTTAGACCTCAGATAGTGATTGTGGATAACAAGCTCTAACCATGTGTCAGTCAGCATGTGTCTGTATTAATTGTTTTGTTGGTAAATAAGCTTTTAATTGTTAATCAGGTTGGCTAAATAGAAGGGACTATGGAAGCACTCATTTTGAAGACACAATGGTTAAAGGTGGATCTTCAGACAGATTATGTTAGAGCTTTATCTCTCATGTCAATAGACTCATTACTGGTGTGCACTGTAAGAATAGTGGATAGGCTCTACATTTTATGTTTATGAGTTGAGAATTTAAGGGAATAATCTACATGGCTAAGGATGTTCTGAGGTGTGTGTGTATATATATATATATATATATATATATATATATATATATATATATATATATGCTTGCTACTATTCGATTTTTATTTTTTTGCAAAACCGACGATTAATATCGACGTTTATTTTTTAAAGAATTTACCGTTTTCTTTTCGATCTTTATTTTTCAATTCAAGCAGAGAATGGGTGAAATCGATCATTATGCTTTAAAAAAGTTTTTATGCCATTGAAAAACATCTCATTTAGCGAAACCCCTTTATCATATTCAACATGCAACAAAACCGTGTTTACCAACATTCTAATTGAAGTAAGGTTTGGTCACAGCGGAGCTACTGTATACCTTCTAAAGATAAAGATCCTACACAAATTAAAAAATTGTCTCAAATAAACCGTAGAAAACACAGCATATAAAAGTGTATTACATAGACTTTTATAGCATAAATTTACGAGTAAAAATAATATGTACAGAACAAAACATTAGATAGCTGAACAGGACTAACTTGCACAGAAGTCACTGGCAGGCAAGGCAGACGGGCCCGCTTTGTCCTGCCGCAGAGACTTCAGCCATTGGCCAGGGTATTGTGCACAATATTCATTAAGTGTTTTTCTCTTGCGCCCCATTTTCAAATCAAACTAGTTACTGTTACCATATACCTAAAGCAAAAGCTTATGTACACGTTAACCCTCTAATTTCAAAGTAGGTGCTTTATATGACAGGTGCTGTAGCTCGCAAATGAAAGTGCACAGTCGGTCCGGGTCTCGATGCTTGACAGTCATTTAAACAAATGAGAGCATTCTAGCACTGCTTCAGTCAACAAGATCTGTCAGAACAGGGTGAAACTACAGTACTAACGGACCACTGAGTTGACTGACAGCGACTCCCAGCCATTCAGAGTGGAACCGAGACAGGACAGACAGCATAAAAACTACACAAACAGAGAGGATTTCTAAATGATTATTTTTGGTAAGAAAATAAAAACAAATAGCGAGCGGTTTTACTGATGTTTATCGTATATAAATTTATTTCAGTCAAACTCATATTTTTTGGGAATTTGACTTTTAACGAGCTTCACCTATTAATTTCGAAAGGTAGCAACCCTATATATATTGTGACAAAGTGGGGGGAAGTTTTGTCACAGACTTCCTGTCGAACCACGGTCTTCTAATGTAAATAATTGATTCCTTTGACAACGCAAGTTTGGTTGAACGAGATGGCGCTCGTGTGTTTATTATTAGTCTTTGTTTCGGCAGGTTGTTCAAACATTGACATACATATGACTTTTCCAAACAAAATAAATTCAAACAAAACAAACGCCTACCTCCTTCATGGAGGTCTACCTAAACTTGTTAGAGACTAAACTGAGTTCTCGGACGACTAAGCCGTTTACCGAGTCATAAACCTAATGTAATTGTTTCTACAAGAGAATCACAATCGGAAACAATACTTTCCTCAGCAACACGCCAGGTCTGTGTGCAGGACTGAGCCTTGTCAAAAAGCCCCGCCTTGTTGCTTCAGCCCAGTTTAAATACCTGTGCTAATTGCCAACAGGTGCCTAATCAAATCTGGCACTTGTTCAATTATAACCTGTCTTTCAACCTGGGAAGTGTAGTTCAGTAGGCCACGGACACTGAACTACATTTCTCTTAGAATCCAGGGTTAAATTGTACAAATCAGGGTCGAATGTATATCCCATCCATTACCTTGCCCCGTACTTTGTTACAATATATAGACACACACACACACACCGGGTTCTTTGCATTTAAAGATGCCATGATGTGTGTACAGAAGGGAACCTGCCATTTCATTGCATACATTACATATATATAAAAAAAGTGATCAGGTATTTTTTCACACACATTCTAGTGCAGTGGTTATCACTCATTTTTTTGGTGGTCATTGTACAAATATTTCCTGCAAATACTACTCTAAGTATATCATATACAAAATAAAGAACAGTTAGACATATGCACTTCAAAATTTCTAATAATAAAGCCACATAGTTTCTCATTTAAAAAATACAGCAGCCCCTGGATCTTCAAAAAATCAATGTGGAAAAGGGGGCAACTGTACAAAGAAAACCAAAATCTGTTTTAGTTTTCATTTATTACTCTCCTCATAACAGAAAATAGGATCACAACAAAACAAAATGTTGATCACTATACATACCATTTACCTTGCAAGTTGGGCCATTGAGCACTGAAACAAAGCAAAATGGGCAGAGATTTGTGAAACGTTGTTCTAGTGGTCCAGTATTTTTATTGATCAACAGAAATGTGGTGTTTGTGTTGCAATGCATGCTTATCAAATTTGGCAAGCAACTATTGGAACATGTAAAAATAACTTAATTGTGACCATTGAACATGTCATAAAAACAAAACTAAACCATGTTTCAGTGTGGGATTAATTTCTAAGCATGTCTCCCCTTGACTCTTTGCTTGAAATTTGCTATTCATCACTTCCGAGACAGGTACTCTTTCGATTCATTTCCAAAACAGACATTCTCTTTTTGTTCTTCATTCTAAAAATGATACATACTAAACCTGTAAGCTGTCCCATGCTAAATTATGTTTTTTTTGTTTTTAAATTACAAATATAGTTATTTTTATTAATCTCCGGCACCAAAAAAGCTGATTTTATTATATCATTTTTCATTAATAGCTATATTCACAAACTGAATTGTTGTATAAATTATATTGCAGAATATCTTGTAGTAATTATTCAAAAACATCAAGTATTAAAATATTTGCAACACCAATAATAAACTATACAATTGCAAAAGCTTAGTTTTTTAATTCACATGTCACGGCTGTGTCATCACCACATGGAAATAAAACATTAATCCATCTTTAACTATACATAAAAACATTACCTATAGGAACTGAAACAAATCAACGAGCACATACAGTAAATAAACCATTTCAAACAGTGCTTGTTGCTACTGTACCTCATCAGAACTGTGAAAAGCTACTATAGACACTTGCTAAATAAACTACATACTACTGGAGACTTTATGCCATGGCTACATATTGACATTGATAATTTTAGTTTTCGGGTGTGTTGATTATAGCACTTTTAATACTACAGTAACAGTTACAATATGGCAAACGATGTACTGAATAAATAGTACATGACAGTGAAGACAGTAGCACCAAAAAAAAAAAAGAACAGTGGACTGGTGCTTAAAAGTGAAAAGGAACGTGGCAATGCTATAATATGGCTTGTTCATTGGTAGATATATTGACATATGTTAACAGTTAAAATATTCTTTACTCAGGGTTGTTTCAAATGTGGTGCTAGATGCTCCAGAGAATGTTTTTTGTGTTTAATAAATCAGACATTGTTGAGCAGAAAAATCACAGTGAAACCAGCTGCTTGGAGACTTCTGGAAAGTAAATGTGCTCTTGCAGGACAATGCTTGGTGCTGATAGGTTGGAACAATAAACAGCTGCCCTCCCATGGCAATGCTTAATGTTAATTGGTGTCAACACTAACTCCCAGCCTCCACATGCTACCAGTTGAGTCATGACATTATTGCAAGCAGTGCAGATATACCATGCTCATACATAAACTACGGTTAACAAGAGAAAAGTTATGAGAGCGGCTGCCCCTCCAGCACCTCCACTTTCCATATTCTTGGGCACCAAAAAAAGAAAATAGCAATAAAAATGTATGCTGCACTGGGGCATGGTAAAATGTGAAATGAACCGCCCCAGTCCAAATCAGCCCGCATTTGGCAGGTGGGTGAGTTCTAATTTCGATCCCCTGTTGTCATATACCAATATTATTAAATGAAAGTTTTGTATATTTTAGTAGCACTTTCTGCTGAAATCACGCGCAATGTTGACTTCTTGGCCAAAAAAAGCTATCAATTGCCAATGGACTGAAGAAAATAATGTAGAATGGCTTACGTAAGCAATAAGACCTGACAGGGTGGGTGGTATTGGGCAATACCGGACTGCCCAAGGGCGTAATGAGGGCCGACGCAGCAGGCTCAAGGATATCTATCCGGGTGAAAAGGCACTTATACTGGTACTTTTTATTTCCTAGTCATCTATTGAGTGTTAATGTGCCCCCAGCCAAGGGGACTAGCCACTGAGATGCCAGGAAATAAAAAGCCCATTTTCTTAAGTGAAATAACATAAAAAGAATAAGGCTAACTAAGACAGATTCGCAGAATGTAAACCCATTTTATTCTTAACTATAATAACAATAAGATCAATAACACCATCCCAAATGCTCTAAAGATGTTCACCCAGTTTTAATTACAGCAAAGGCAAACAGCAGGACAAATGTAAAAAAATACGTCGAAACACTGATACTTGGACTGGTACCTTCCTTCTTTACTCTGATGCTGCTCTGACATACAGCATATCCTTGAATGTCGACAAATCATTAGGGTTAGGATCTGATGGAAGGTGTACTGTATATTTTTGCTACCCAGAAGAACTTCTCCAGATTAGGCCAACCCTGGTCCTGGAGGGCCACAATCCAGCAGGTTTTTATAGGTAACCCTTAAATTATAAATGTATTCAATTTCTGAAGAATGTAAGTTGTTGATCAATTTAGCAAGTTAAATTGTTCATTTAAATCAGGAGTATTCAGCTTTGGTCCATGAGAGCTACAGGGTGTTCAGATATTTGTTCCAAATTATCTCAGAATTACTTAATTGAACAAATTACTACTTACATTGAAACAATTACTGCTTAACTAGTCCAAATTAAATTGTTCCAAGTCTTTAGAAATTGATGATTAAGGGTTACTTATAAAACCTGCTGGATTGTGGCTCTCCACAGCTGTGACAACTTTCAAAGTCTGGAAAGGGGGAAAGGGGGAAAGGGAACGTGTACTTGGAAATCCCAACAAAGTTTAAATATAGGATAAAGATTTTTGCTCACATCAAATGTCTCTTACCTAACCAAAGTTTATTTCAACACTACAAAGCAGGATGGCCTTTCAGAATCTTAGTAGTAAGATTGAGTCTGTATTGCTCCTTTTTGATGTGAGAAATTGACCTTTAAGGTGGGGGGAAACTCAGTCCAGTCTTATTATACAGACTGGTTTGCTGCTGACTATACAGTTGACAAGTCAAATGCTTACCCATCTCCTGGCTGCAATACAATTGAAAACCAATTGAACCAATCAAAATGTGTCACTTAAAGTATAGAGCTAACAAAATAAAACTAATTGCTCCTGAGTTTATGAAGAAAAAAAAAACAGGATTTTATTTACAAGTTCATGTCATGTGGTTTCCAACATTACTCATCCATTCAAACACCTCCTTTTTTTAGTATACTGTATTTTTATTGTATGTTTCAAAAACACAAATTATAGTCAATGCTCTGAACTAATGAAATGCACTGCAATGCAAGTCCAAATGATAATACAAAAGCCCGACAGTTCATATAGTCTGAAGATGACACAGACCTTGCTGGAGAAGCAGAGTGCAGATGCTTCTGAAAAGCTGTGTATGTGGCAAGACACTGTAAAAGTTGTTTTAGGTTGTTTTTTTTTTGACAGTGTAAGTTTGACCGCGCCACTCAGCTAAAGTTGCACACATTGCTGGCAAGTAGCTAATGTAGCCTAGATCAAATAAATACAAAAACTGCAAAGAATGCGGTTAATGCACAACTATATAATTGGGGTGCTAAAAATTTAATTGTTACTGTATCTGGAATGAGCGATCAGTGTAGCAACTTAAATGAAGGCTTCACCACCCATTCTCCCAACCAGTCATTAATCCCCAGGAAATGCCCTTGGTCTCAAAAGTTATTTCTTACATATCCAATATCCTGCCATTGAACATCAGGCGAGGCGCTGCCTTACTCCAAAGGTACAATATTATAGCCGACCCAGACCTACCGATACATCAAGACATCAAATCACTGCCACCCAGCTGCCTAAAGTCTAGGAAACCTTTCCTCACCCATGCCTCAATGCAGGTCAGCCTGCGATGTCTCTAACAAGACACTTACTGAAGATCCACGAAGGAACAACCTAGCTTCTCCTTGTCTCAAAGACACTGGACTGCACTTAACTGTGTTCGAACAACACATGGGAGGTGTGAACACCTCCTCCATAAGTGAGGAATTAAGGAGTGGCCTGTGACTGCGGTGAAGTGTACTCCATGACTCACATCACGATCATTGCCCAATACACGCTTTTGCAGGAGGTAAAAATTGAATCCATCTGGCTACCCCAGACGTCATTGAATGGCTTTCCAAGCTCAACATACAGCTATAAATCGAATTTGCTACCACTCAGTAGTTGGGGTGGATTTAAAGTATTCATAACGAATCAATGATAGATACGAGTCAGGAAGGAGGGACATTGCCCAACTGCATGGAAAGGTTTGTTTTTGTTTTTTTGTTGTATTTTTTTTTTTAATGGGAAAGGGGTGAAGTCAACGTGAATTGAGTAACCATTTCCAGTGTTTTTCCATTGTTTTATGGTGTCTATTGGCTATACACCGGTTTCAATCAGAAGCCCTAATCTTAGTGAATCCTACATAATTTATCATAAAAATGTAAGAGAAAACAGAATAATAGTCTTCCCAATGATGGAACTGATAACATTCCCAGATAAGAGTACTGGCAGGCATAATAAACCTATGGTTAACAATAAAGAAGGCTTAAGAAGACTGACTGAAAAAAATGAAATCACGAAAAATGATGAACTATGCTTAAATTGACCAGCCTCTTTTTTTGTTTTGTTTTTGGGTGGTATTCACACGTTTTTGTGACAGGTGTGTCATCTGACATAACGAGTCAATTTCCAAAAGTGCAATGTGAATTCAAAAGGAACACGGTTCAGAAAAATGTTGAAGTGAACCAGCAAAAAGAACTGAACATATGGTTCCAAGTGAACCATATGTGAAAAGGCTCATAATAATAATATTAATAATAATATTTATAACAACATTACATTTGTAAATCTGAAAATACGTTCATTAAAAAGTGTCCACTGTAATGGTTCCCCAAGACAGCTTCTAATATAACATTGTATTAAATAATGTAATTAACACATAAACAAAAGCACCCTCTGCTCCTGTTGCCAAGGAAACAAATCACACTGTAGGTCATTTGGAGGCCATATCTCAGATGCCACTTTATGAAAGTGTTAAAATGTTTTTATTATTGTAATAAGTACAAAGTTATCTTCACATTGTTGATATTTAAATGTTTGTGGTAAATTATAATGTTACCACTGATTCCTGCTCTTTTGTTACATTCTCTGCGTATATCAGAAGAAAGCTCATGTAACATTTTTAATTTAAATGAAACCAACCAGAAACATTTTACATACAGCATCAGTAAATGATGCATTTAAATGATAACAAATGAGATATGCTAGAAAAATGTACAGGGTTGAAGAAATACATTTACCTCCTACTGAAGTCTCCTGCAGCAAAAGGGAACCTCACAGCATTGAGTGGTCACTGGCCTGTAAAGGTTCAACTCTACACAGCCGTGTGAGCAGATGGTAGTGAGCGTTGAGTCAATTACCAGGAGAATCGGATTGTGTGATGCCAGTGTATTTTGAGAAACATTTACAATGTGATTAATTATGCATATTCTTTGCTTTTCATTTGGCAAAGTCCCTGGTGTGAAATACAGTTGCATAGAGTACCAGGAGATGAGGGTCATTGCTACGTATCACAGTAGTAGGATTTCTTGTTTAATAAAACCCATTGAAAAATACCATTAAACTTGCATGAACACATGCATTGCCATTCTTCAGTAATGTGTTTTGGTAATTGAATCCTAATAAATAACCTTGCTGTTGTTTACATAAACTTACAATACCTCCCCCCCATTAGTTCCCTGCAGCTAAAGTTAATAGAATTGTGCCATTGCACTGTATATCGTTACAGTTTTCAAAAACCTTCCCTGGCAAGACTGATTGTATTTTAAGTTCAAGCAGGCTTAAAATAAGTACAGTGTGTACCAGGAGATCAATAATTTACCACTCTTACCTCAAGATTACACATTCAAACTTGAAAAGCAACATCCAAAAAGCAGATATCTACGGTACAGTATGTGTAGATATGTAAGAATGGAGAGCACTTATTGAAACAGTATACTGTGTAACCCACTGCCCAGTTCTGAATGCTGTCTAGATCATTTTGAATGACCTTTGCTGCTGCAACAGTGTTTGCCACTCCTCCTATTTTTGTGTTGTCTGCAAATTTAACAAGTTTGCTTACTATACCAGAATCTAAATCATTAATGTAGATTAGGTTCAGAGTTAGTCAATTCCCACCATGCTGACCTTATACAGGGTCTTATTAACCTAGATTTTAATTAGCCCTCATATTATAGACAGCGTGTGTCTGAACAGTCCACCTTTTCAATGCCAAATCATTTACCGTCTAGATGTATTCTCCCAGTATACAGCGTTTTCTCAGGAGCACCATTCCTAACCTGTTTAGGCTGTAGTTGATTACTAACTAGTCAGATTAATGTGTTGCAGGGAATTAAGAAATACGTCAGAGTGAAAGGGAGGTGTGAGTTGTCACTGTATTAAACAGCCTGACAGAAATTGCGCTCGACATTGAAGGCACAGGTATTCAGCGGTAGTTACAAGGTGTCGCCACTAGGGTACCAGCAGTGGTAGCACTGAGCAGAACAGGGAACCACTTGACCATACCAACAATGGTAAGGCCACAGCCACAGAGTACAGGGGAGACGACGACAAAACAGTGGAAAAATAAAACACAATGAAAACCCAGCTAGAAAATAAAAATTATCCTACAGTTGGCTGAGCGCTACCTCCACTAAAAGGGGGGTCCTGTTATCAGAGTACGCTGCGCTACACACCCTCGCTATATTGGTTGGGGATCGTTCCCTGATCCCGTGACAGCAATATAAAGTATTAAGGACAGGCAAAAAATTAAGCAAATGTACCAAGCTGTTGGTAGCCACAAATGTGCTTTGCATTTAAGAATGTAAGTGTCTATCTGTCATACTTCAGCTGCAATAAATCTTTTTGTGAAAAAAAACGTGATGGACAATACACAACTGGCTTACAGTTAAAAAAAAAAAGTCAATAAGGAAAATATTTTAAAAAAGCAAAAACTCAGGTTAGGTACTCAATTAGCTGACACATGTCATAGAAACGTAATTTTCCAGCCTGATTTTGTTGTTAAGTCGCAAATGAACACTGAAAATATCAGCTGAAATTATCAACACAACCTTGGTAGAAGGTCAGGATATCTGTATTTTTCAGTGTTCACTTAACCTGTTCATCTTGATAAGTGAAAATCCATAGACTAGAGACTTCTAGCTGTCAAATGATGTATAACTCATAGGTAAAATATAGATTTTCTATTTTGACTGTGTAGGACCACTTTTCACGGTTTCGCCCATATGCTTTGTACTGTAGCTCTCTGCACTTTACAATGCTTACCTATGGTTAATCATGATTTCATTATGCTTTATTAGATTTTGCTATGCTTTTGCTGTGGGAAACCTTTATAAGGGGGGAGGCGCTGGTTTCAATACTATAACTTGCCTCTAATATGGCATCTCTTGTCCTTGTATTAGACTGTCATTAAAGAAGCCTTTATGACTCTAGCTACCTGCCAAATAGATTATAAAGGTTTCCTAAAATGATCCCTTACCTTGCCAGATCTGTTTGAGAAATCACACAGTGCAGTTTTCTGACAGCTGGTACACAAACAAACAACAGGCTATGCTATTTTACAGCCACCCTTCATACTTTTTAATACAGTGTTGTTGCCTAACACATATAAAAACAGTATGTGTTCTGTGCTAACTGTAATTGTGTTAATAGTCCACTACTCTCAGTTCAATCATCTGAGTCATACCAAGTGGTTTATTTTAACTGAAAGGTCAATTACATTAACTTTTACATGTTTAGCAATCATAACAATCATTTTCAAATATGTCTCAAGCAAGCATCCATCAAGCACTGAATTTGAAGGACCCGTTGAGAATATAAATTAGCTCTTCTTAGTGTTTCTTCTTCCTCTCTCTTCAATGTCATTTCTTCATCTTTTCAGAGCTCCCTATTGTAATTTTCTGACTTCAGGCAACTCACTTGCTGGTATGGTGACTCAGCATGCTGGATTTAAATGGAGTTTGTTGAGTCTGAAATAAATTTGATGCCATTTATTTAGTGATGGAAATTTGACTTCTATATTGTGCATGTGTTTTGATATCGATAATATCGAATATAACCAAAACACAGAAATATAACTGCAATATATATATATATATATATATATATATATATATATATATATATATATATATATATATTGCAGTTATATTTCAGGCAGTCAAAAAAAACAAGGAGCCGACATACAAACCTCCATAGTATAATACACCGAATAGCTTCTTCTAAAGAAGGCTCTTAGCATGTTTCATCACACTTCATCACAAGTGAACAAGTAGTTATCTTTTGCTCAGTACTACAGTAGATATAAAGCCTAGAACATTAATAACTTGTTCAGTAACCAATGAGATTAGGTTAGGCTGTGTCTATTTCAAGAGTTTTTTTTTTTTGTGCAGTCAAGCTGCTCCATAACAAAACCACTGACAAGGGCAAATAACTGTAATTAAAGATGTTTATCATCACCAAACAAGTATTTATTGCCAGCTGCAGTGCAGAGAAACACAAAAGTACACGTAAGTTTGTTGGTGATTATGTTTAGTTCAAAATTAATCATTTTCTATATAAACTTTGATCACAGATGTTTTATTTCCTACAATAAATTAGCCTCAATTAACCTCAATTAAATATCCTGTCATTTTAAAAGGACAGAAGGTCGTTTGGTATTTCGTCGTTTGGCACTAAAATATTGCAAGCTCTCATATCTACATTTTTGCAGTGCTTTCATTCTGTATTGTTATATAGCCTACATGAGGAACTGTTACGGTATCGATATTGCTTATTTAAGTCATACCTAACCTAACAGGAGTTCTAGAATTATGTGCATAAGCTGTAGTGCATATTTTGTTTTAAATCCAGGCTCTTGTTTTTATGTTCGGTTGTTTGTTTGTTTCTGTAACAACTTCTGAGGCATATATTTTCTGGACACCATTTCTGTTGGATTGATTTGAAAATGTACACAGCTTGTTAATGGTGTTGAAAAGAAACACTCACAGTTGCAGATTACTGTAACAAAGGGTTCAGTTTAAGCCACTAAAAAATCCACATACTAGTGATTAATGAATGGGTCTATGAGCATAATCATTTGTAACACACATTGGTGTGATTTTCCATCTTAGGCAAACACCAGTCTGGTTGGCTTTCACACTTGAGGTGTCTGAAACAATTTTCAGCTCATAAATATCACTGCTTTAGGCTTTCAGAGGAATTCAAGGTTATTCCGAATTTTAAAAATTCTCAGTTTTGTTGTCTGTGTATCCGTGTAGCTGGGTGTTAGAAAGGGATGCTAAATACAGATAGAATTTCAGTTCTTTTTCCTCCAAGCACATGTACGGTAGGCCAAATCTACCTAAGCTGGCGATTGGCCCTAATTCTTAGGCATATGATGTGTGAGTCCTCATTGGTTTAAGTTCCACATGCACCTCCACTATTACCAATGAAGGTTTTTGGGTTTTTTTGGACAATTTATTCATGTTTTTTACATTGTGATTTTAATAATTATCATCCAATTTCCTCATTGCATGTCAAAACTACTGGAAAAATGTACTCAGACACAGGGTATGCATTTTGTTACTGCAAATTCTTGGTAGCTACAGCAGTCTGATTTTAGACCCTAACCCTGCCATTTGTGAACCATAGGCACTTCTTTCTATTCTGTTTTTGTAAGTCTATTCTAGTCCTTCTCATCCATCTTCTTTTATTTGCAAACACTCAGAGAATGTGATGGGCTTTTGCATGTGGGTACTGTCGGCTTTGGGGTCCAGGGGATAAGCAGGAAAATAGTTGAGAAGGCAGTGTTAATATTGAGTGTACAAGAAGTATAGTGTGGTGCTAGTAAGTAATAGATGGACATGCTTTCAACATACTGTACAATACTGTATGTGTTCCTCTTGCTTCCAACTCTGTTTTGACATGTTTTAGTTTTCTCTAGGCTGCTCTTGCCAACATAAATCTCCCGTTAAGCAACTGTGTCTTTCTCCATGAGTGCATTCTGCAATAGATAAATGCTCTTGCAGTGAAGATTACAATTACAAGTCTCTTTCCTGTAGTTACCTTTTAATGGGCAAGCCATGTAGACATTTACAGGAGAATTTGCATGACCTGACTAAACTAAAGTGACTCCAATCAACTGATCTAAAGAATAATTAAGTAATAATTACCTTAACTACTGGCTAATTAAAAAAAACAAAAAAAAAAAAAAACTTTCCGGTAGTAATGATTCATTGTGGCCATTATGTCACAGATGTGTAGCGCCGGCTTCTACAGGAGCTTCTTGATTTCTTATCTTTACCTCTTTACATTTTTTATTTTTATTATAAAACTACCTCTTCCCCTTTCTTTAAACTAAAGAGACTGGCACACAAAAAGATTTAAACCTGCCTTTCAAAGAGCATCTAAAAGATTCAATCAGGAAGGAGAACCATATAAAACACAATATCATCTGATACATTTGCTGAAAGTCTTAAAATTAGTATTTATCAAACATACAATAAAGTTTCTAAATTAATAAATACATAACAAGAACTCTCGGAAGAGATACACAGCACATATGCCATAATAAACTAACAAGGGAATTAGTGAAATCAGCTCAAGTAAATGAATATTGCACTTTAGAACAGTAAATGTACACAATTTTTACTATTTATAGAGGTCATGTAATTGTACAGGCTGTAAAAGCCTCTGTAGTATTGGTTTATCTGCCAATAGTAAGGCTGCAATGTGCAGGTGATTTTGGTATTCCGGGCACATGGAAGTTTCTACTGATTTACAAGTAGCATTGCAAATCTGTGACTGTTATTGGGAGGATATACTCATGATGTGGAGTTTATCTTAACAGCTGTTAGTAATTATTTGAGAAATAAGTTCTACCACACTGTTTGTGGCTGGATGATACCGTGCACTCCACTGTCTCTGAACAAGTACTTGGATAAGATATCAGTGGTTGATATCTAATCCTGGATAAATAAAAACAGATTGCTTTTAAGCAAGCCAGTGCACATGTACCTTGTATTGTTTCAATTAAGATCAGTATATTGCTAGCTTGTAAAATATGTGTTGGCTGTTTTATGCATGTTCATATAGTTCTCTGTAGATCATGATACTGAGCTGTGAATTGCAAATAGCTTTTACCAAATATGTATGTTGGGTGATGTGGAAGAGTGGTGGGCAATTCACTGACACACACAGGAGACAGAAGGTTTATTTGCAACACCGCACTGGTGCCCAGTTTTATTATTTTCTTTTTTTGGCTTTATTTTCTATTTAGCCCGCAGAGGGCGCTGTTGTCTGTGGCCTGAATACCGAAAACGGTAGTTCGGTCCATACAGGTACAGTCCAATGCTTTCGCACTCACAGGTGCTCAAAAGAATAATGAAAACAAACAGCGAAAGAAAAAGGGAAAATAAAAGTAATAAAGTAATAAAACTACAAAATAAAGGTGCTGCACTTGGCAGCTTTACCCCGACCATCGCTATCCGCATGGCCCGGGTCTCCGTCCTACGCTCACCCGTCCCCTCAACCTGCTTGTACTGTTCGGGGTTCTGCCCAAGTTTTTCCCCGCTACTAAAAATTTATTTTTCTTTTTAATTAATTTGTTGTTGTGCTCGGTCCGGCAGCAGAGCTTCCGCCAGCTGGCTCGTTTCGTCTTAGAGGGGCAGGCTGAGGGAACACCAGAGCGTTATCTTATAGGGTGAGCAATCCCCCCAGGCCCCCCTCTCAGCCACTCAGAGAGGAAAAGCCAGCACACCCTCTTCCCCACCTCTCCGTGTCACTGCCATGACTGACTGGCGGATCTACGAGGCTGCTGACCCCTTCCTGCAGTACCACGCATGCGCCAGACAGTCAGCACAGATCTCCCCCCGTTACAGGTGACTTTTGCATTTGAGCTTGCATCAAAATGTGTAATATTATACAGTAAAGTGTAGGTGGCCATTTTATCTGTTGAAAATCAAAGAAAGAAAATATGAATATCCTGGCATTTATGTTTTGTAAGAAGACTTTACAGCTGGCATAGCTTTAGAATCCCAGATGACCAGCTAAAAGCCCTGTCGTGCTATAGGCCTCTTAGTGCTTAGATCCCAAACATGGATCACGAGAACAGCAAGCTTCTATTTCTGACTTACACATAAAAAAGGCTAGTATTGAGGGCAGTGAATCTTGTAGAAAATATGCTGTCAACATGGCCAAATTGTCAGTTAAACGCATTAGTAAATTATCAAATCATTTAATGACGAGGGAGAACTGTATCTAAAGATACATTTTATGTGCACGACTTACTTCAGTGTTTCATATGTTACAAGCATCAGTAACATCTCTGCAATGTCATGGGAAACTCCTAATCAGATACGGATGGTTTGGTGTGCAATGCACTGCTACTCCTCATGGAGTAGGGATTAAAATAGAAGGGATTCAAATAGAAGAAATTTCTTCCAAAATATCACACCTGGTTAGTTCAATAAGATTCATATCTGCAAAGCTTGGATGAGGTGTGTCTTCCAAATGTGAAACTTTATTGACAATCATATTTAAGTTTGTGGTGAGTACTGCCTCAGGGTTGAGGTATAGAATAGTGCAGTAGACTGGTGGAGCAGTGAGTGAGTAAGGTCTCCCATTTAAACTGAGTGGTCAAGTAAGTGCTGTATGCACCTTTTATAATCAGTATATTCATCATAGAAATATATATTTGTGTATGTACTTGTATAGTAGAAGGTTCTAATTTGTTTTATGTCCATTTCAGCCTTGCTTTACACCCTGATAAAACCCAAGTTGCCACTGGCCAGGTTGGAAAGGACCCATATATATGCGTTTGGGATACTGACAATGTGCAGACCATCTCTATTCTCAAAGATGTGCACACACATGGAGTGGCCTGTCTGGCATTTGATTTGGACGGACAGGTAAGCATTTTCTAAGTATATTTTGTAGTACATGTGAATAGGAAAAATTCCCAATTTTAACAAGCAGGAGTCGGAGCACTGTCAGCCAACGTGGTTTTAAATAAAACAAAATGTAATTGTTTTCGACTGCCACCAGTAGACTCATTTGGAACTCATGTCTCAATGTAGGTTTACTGCATGGGAATATTGCTGTGTTTTCCCTGGGCAGGATTCAGCCAGGTTCAATGTTTATAGCTAACAAATGCAATGTCACCCACTAGATTGCAAAGAGTGAAGAATGTGTCTTGCAGTGCACTAAGTAATTGCTTGGGTGGCCACAGCCAGACTGTAATACATCTGTGCCACTGAGTGCTATTAGGAGGAGATATATAATAATTCTGCTGTACGTGACCCATATTAAATGAAAACCAATCGAGCACAGTAATATTAAATGGTGTTGGATAGAGTTACATATATTTTATATGAAATGGAGCAGTCATCATTTGGCATTTGTGGACATTTCTATAATAGTATATTATAGAAATTCTCAGAATCAAAAATGGGCTGAAATTGGAGTTTCAGAAGTCAGTATCAGGAAAGGCACATCAATCCTTGTGTACCTTGACACAAACAAAATTGGGAACTACTTCAGTTATTGGTTCAGATAATAATATGAAATGCCATGCTGGGAAGGGAAATTAAATATAGAATATGATCAGGGCGCAAAGGACAACATTCCTGCTCTTCATTGATAAGTGTGGAAAAAACTGGATAGCAGACAGGGCTTGGATCCATGTCTTATCTTAAACATGACACCTGTTCCAGCTCAGTGATGATGGAGCACATCCAGGTTATCTCTGAGCAGTATTTAAACATGCAGCCTACTGCCCAGTGGGTCTGACTGCTTCTTACTGAGTTACCATTTATTATCTTTTTGCATGCATAACATGCATGCTCTGTTCTGTGATCTTTTTAACACTAGAACGACCAAGGCAGTCATTTTGACCATTTTTGGCATTTAAATTTAAAATACAGTGTGTGTGTTTAAGATACGGAGTTGTGCTTTCCTGACTTTTACTAAATATATGTATTAATTACCCTTAGAAGGAAAGAATCGCATAGCTGCAAAAATTAGGGAGATGAAATACCGTCATACCTACTCCGACTAGGAGCTGTCAAATTGACCGCTACATATAAAACATATTACAACAATGAAATGTTGCAGTATTATTTGTATTTATCAGTCGGGATTTGCCGCCATGTATTGAAGTTTGATTATATGAGTTTGCGTTCCCCAAGTGAGCGGTCTTCTGACATTTCTATTGTTTCAATGAGCCTCCTGATAGCCCATCAATCAGCCTTGGCAGCTCATGGCGCCCGTCTATCTGTCTGTGTGATAGTCTATCTCCTGTGCCACTACTTTTCTCCTCTAAGTTTTAGATGCACTCTGGTTACTATATAAGTCACTGGTTTTCCTAAGAAATTCATTGTTACCCCAATACACACTGAAAATGGATCGTGGAAGACGCATGAAAACAAAGCAGTGTTTGGAATTACTGCAAAGTTTACCACACAACGATTCTGTGTAGCAGAGATGGACAATGACAACTCTGGCTCTGAAGCAGACTGGGTTTGCGGAGATGAATCTTCCAGCAGCAGTGACACTGAGGGCACAGGAGATCCTGTGGGAGAAGAAGCACTCCTGTGGCAGCCCCTGCAAGGATGCCAGCCACTTCACCTGCATTAGCCCCTGCACCTGATCCAGCCGCTACTTCACCTGAGGCAGCTGCTTCTCCAGCGGTAGCGCCAGCACCACCTGGCACTCAGGAAGATGGTAATGATTTGTTTATTTAGCAGACGCCTTTATCCAAGGCAAGTTACAGAGACTAGGGTGTGTGAGCTATGCATCAGCTGCAGAGTCACTGACAACAACGTCTCACCAGAAAGACGGAACACAAGGAGGTTAAGTGACTTGCTCAAGGTCACACAGCGAGTCACTGAGTGAGCCAGGGTTTGAACCGGGTACCTCCTGGTTACAAGCCCTTTTCTTTAACCACTGGACCACACAGCCTCATGATGGCACTGTTTGGAAGACTATGAATCCTGGTGTTGAAGCTGCAGGTAGAAGGGGTGAACATAATATTTTGAGGGAAGTCCCAGGACCCACGGCATATGCAAAATACAACACTGATGAGAGCGCATTGAGTGCTTTTTGACTGACATGCATGCACTTACCCACATACAACATTGCACTGAAGCAGAAGCCCACCGACAACTACAAGATGATCCCTGGTCAATGCCCTTAGATGAATTAGAAGATTTCATTGCACACAATTGTAAATGAAGCCCATTCTGTTCAAATGTTTAGGTCATGCTTATTTTAAGGGCCGTTTTTATAGTTTATTAACTGTTAACAAACATTGTTAATTTTTAGCTAAGGGTTAGAGTTAGGGTTAATAAAAAACTGATTTAATTTCCTAAACATTACTACAGTAACAATTTGAACCGATTTCAAGCATGTGATCGACTGGGTATTGATCATCCATATGGCTCTGGTGTTTGCAGTTTTAGCTGACCTATTAAATATTATTAACCAACAGTTAACACAAAATAAATAATGTACATTAACATGTTTATTAGCTGTTTGTTAACAGTTAATAAACCAAAAAAATGTCCCCTTAAAATAAAACATGACCAATGTTTATTTATTCATGTCATTTCGATTATAGTATATAGTTTGTGTATAAACACATAGCATATATGCGCTTTGTTATGTAGGCAATATAAACCAATTTATTTAAAAAAAAAATTATACTTATTTACATCGTTTCAGTTGTACAGTTTTGTATGTACATGATATACTTGTATATACACACATTTATTTTCAAATATTTGTTAATTTCATTTTTTACAGTTTTTTGAGGTTGCGCTTTATATAATATGTCTGTATATATTTCTGTTCAAATGTCATTTTATTTACAATGTTTCGGTTGTGTAGATATGACGTTCCTGAATAAAACTACGACTTATATTCAATTGTTTGTCCTTTCATTATAATATTAAGGTTTTTTTTGTTAATACGCTGGTCAAATTGACCACTCATGGTTGTTCTAGGTATGCCTATAAATGCGGTCATTCTAGTGTTAACCACAAAAACTCCAGTGAAGCACTCTCTATACAAATAAAAAGGTGTTAAGGAGATAAGAAAAATGGTGCTTGCCATTAAATTGCTATACTTTATTTTGTAGATTTCCAAAAATATTTATTCAAGGTAACCTTTTTAAACTTCAAATATTATTTCAATAAATTTTTTTTAAGTCCTGGTTTGGCTTAAACTACTTTGTAATGACAGTCTCATTCCAACCCTGCTATACTGACTGTTTTGATTTATGTCAATTTGTTTTATATTTTCAATTTGGAATCGGCAATTGTTTTTTTTACCCCATTTTCTCCCAATTTGAAATGCAATTCTTTTTAAGCCTGGCTCACCGCTGCAATCCCCGCGCTGACTCAGGAGAGATGAAGACGAGCACACGCGTCCTCCGAAACGTGTGCCGTCAGCCATCCACTTCTTTTCACTCCACAGGCCCGCCATGCAGCTACCTTCAGAGCTACAGCGTCAGAGGACCATGCAGCTCTGGGCCGCCTGCAGGCCCGCAGACGCCCGGCCAGTCTACAGGGGTCGCTGGTGCACGGTGAGCCGAGGACACCCTGGCCGACCTAAGCCCTCCCCACCCCGGGTGGCGCTCGGCCAATTGTGCGCCGCCCCCTGGGAACTCCCGTCCAAGTCTGGCTGTGGAATAGCCTGGACCTGAACCGGTGATCTCCAGACTATAGGCCACATCCTGCACTCCACGTGGAGTGCCTTTACTGGAAGTGCCACTCGGGAGCCCCTCATGTCAAGTTTTAACCCTAAAATCTATTGCAGTATTAAATACTTTGAATTGTGTGTACTGCTACTGTGCTATTAAACATTTATGGGTAAAACTGCATTTGTTTATGCCAAGAATCCTGTAGGAATGTAAATTATGGCAAGCTTTAAACTGACTTGGAAATCTCTCCAGTAATTCAGCTGAAAGCTCAATTAGAATATTACCCTCTTGTAAGTTGATGCATCACAGTTTCAGATTTAAACACAGCACTTGCAATAAACTCAAGTAGTTTTAAATCAACTAAAATTGTGTTGTCCAAGAAACCATCAATTGTTTGTTGTATTCTACCTAGCGTTTGGCCTCTGTGGGATTGGATGCCAAAAATACGTTATGCATTTGGGACTGGAAGAAAGGAAAAGTACTGGCCACCGCAACAGGGCACTCCGACAGGGTAAGGATTGGGGATTCTTTGTGCTTACAGCCGTAATGTGAATTTAGCCTTAGATGATACACACAAAAATCAATAGTCTATACTGTATGCTACCTAGTAAACTAAACAGTAGCAGTCAAAATGGAAACATATAAAATGATACAGCAGTTTGAAACGTAAAAAAAGAAACTGCTGAATCAGTTACCAGTAAGATTTCAGAGTCAAGAAATAGTTGCTACAAATCCTATTTAATCCACCTTTGAGCCCCAGGGGCAAGATAAAGTACTGTAGTTGTGTTTCAACTCCAGCGTACACACCTCTTGAACAAGATGATATACATCCTGTGAAACAAATGTTTTAATGAGACTACCTGAATATGCTTTTTAAGCTTGGAACTTTTTCTAAATCGCTACCCTTTTATTTTTTAAGTCAGCTTAATTACATCGAACATGTGATTAGAATATATTTTTTTGGATTTGAATTTGATTGTTCATTTTATTTATTTATTCACTGTTGGGTCTAGATCTATTGAAAAACATGGAATCATTTTATGAGTTTAAAAGTATATTACTTTGAGAAAAGATACTATAACCACCTTCCTTCACTGCTGCATCTTCATACTTGTGGTTGGGTAGTGTTCACTCAATACTGTTGTGCTTAAAGTTATTGTAAAACAATGTGTGTACTGTAAGTTCTGATTCCTAGTCTCTGGGAAGAGGAAAGTAACTAGAAGAAAAGATCTCCATTGGATTTAGTACAGTAACGTAAAACTAGAAGAAACAAGTAGAAAAACTGTTTGCAAATAATTTTAGTACAACAGGCAGATAACAATGGCACAGCATGTATAGTACATTTTGGAACGTGGACGCTGTTTACTTTGGTATGACACAAATACAGGAATACTGTACAACATATTTCAATATTGGTTGATTTGACCCTTTTTATAAACTACCCCAAAGAAATAACATTCTTGCACGCACCAGCACATGCATGGAGAGAAGGCAAAGATCTGTCTGCTGCTTTATAGGTCACATGAGTGGTTGCCAACATAGAAGTGTCTTTGGTCCTTTGGTTTCTATCTAGCTGGAAAATTGGACCAGTCATGGCTTTAGGGGTAGCCTACAGCTGACTCTCCCATTACCAGTTGCTATGACTGAAGGCCATCTCCATTTCTGGTGGGACTTGAATGATTTCAGGTCAATGATTAATTGAGATGCAGCACTGAATACATATTGTACCATAGTTGAAAAGTTTGATATTTCAAACTTTGACGCAAGTTCTTTGGCATTGTTACAGATCTTTGATATTGCCTGGGATCCATTTCAACAAAACAGACTTGTCAGCTGTGGGGTGAAACACATTAAGGTAAGTGTGACAGTAATGAAGGTGTATTCTTAAACAGGCCTTGCTGCTGTTTAGTTCACTGATAGAT